>NW_025059412.1:0-5555 GCF_019279795.1 Protopterus annectens
CTCACGTCTGAATTAACAGTTGGGAACTTAAAACACATTGTGAGGACAAGAGTTTGGAGGCCTGCATCAACTGTAGGGGTGGAAAAAGTTCAGAGTGTGATTCACACTTCCTTTTGGGAGATATATATCACACACACACATACACACACCAAGAGTGTTGGAATGAGATTAGTACCCCTACCTATCTAGTCTTAAAGATTACAGATCACAATACTTAACACATGCCCCATGGCTCAAGTCTGCTTTGAAAATGACTGCAGGGGAAGTAACCATAGAGAACATAAACAAGCTCTGTGTTGAGCAGCTTGGTAGGCTTGCAGAGTCACATTTCTCCCTACTGTCATCTGCAGCTAGTAGCCGAAATATCGCAAAACTGTTTTGTAGCCTAGCTATGTGACCACAGCACCCATACTGGGCATATGTGTCTGTTTGCATGTAGATGGGCAAGCTTGTGGCAAAACTAAATTAGCCCTGTCATAGTTCATAGGTTCATAGGTTCATACTAGGCTATCTGCCCGAGGGCATTTACAAGCCTAGCCCATAGTTTTGTGGCTTACGCCACCCCTTTAGTATGGGGAACTATACCCATTATTTTGCTGTGCCTCTGTCAAGCAGTGACACTGAGGTAATCCCTGGGGTATATCTGCGATCTCCCATCCATTGGTCAAGATTTCTCTTTAACAAGGCCAGCGAGGTGCTCTGCCTCACATATACCGGGATTTTATTCCACAGCACAGGGAGTCTTTGGGTGATGAATCTATCCCTCCAGCACGTCCTATTAATAGCCATGTCGAGGTTTAAGTCTCCGCCCTTGTGGCTCTGATGGATCTAGATTTTTGAGGTGAAGCATATTCATCAAATCTGGGTTTGACATGGCCTTGTATGTTAGGCAAAGGTCACCTCTGAGCAAGCGGTGGCGACTGAATAGAGCTGGAGTTCTTTCAGTCGGGCAGCATAGGACAGATGTTTGAGACCCTTTATCCTTTTGGTGAGGAACTTTTGTGGCCTCTCCAGCTGCTGCAAGTGTCGGGTCAGATACATTCCGAATGGGGCATTGTACTCAATCATTGGTCTGATGAGTGATGAGTATAGGGAGACTATGACCTCCCTTGATCTAGATGAGAATCCCTTCATGATAAGGTGGGCAATGTAGAAGGTCTTCCTAACTACTTTAGCTACATGGGTGTCGAATGACAGACTACTATCAACCTGGGTCCCCAGGTCCCTGATAACTTCTTCTGTGCTCAGTGGATTGCCACCTATTTGGTAGCTAGGGGTAACCTTGTTTTACCCGAAGGGTATGACTATGCATTTTTTGGCATTTAACTTTAGGCCATGGCTCTGGCTCCAGTTATCCGTTTCTGTGAGACCCTTCTGAAGGATATCTGTGTCAGATGTGTTTTCTACTATGGGACCCAGTTTGCAGTGATCTGGAAACTTTGTCAGCCAAAACCTTGCTGTGATTGCTTGTACTTGTGAAAAGTAGATGCCAAACTACAGTGGGCCCAGGACTGAGCCCTGTGGTACACCACTTGTGACAGGCTTTGAGTCTGACATGGCGCCAGCAACTCTGACCCTGTGGGTTCTGTCACTCAGCCAGTTTGCAACCCATCTTGTGATGTATGGGTTAACATTTAAGCTGATGAGTTGTTCAATGATACCTGAGTGGGGTATTGTATCGAAGGCCTTGCCAGATCGAGGTAGGCTCCATTGACTGCCTTTCCCTCAGCACTGGCGTTGGTGACTGTTTGAAAAAGTCAACCAAGTTTAGAAGGCATGATCTGCCTTTGACAAAGCCAAACTGGGATGGATCCAAAGTCTGCAAATTCCCTATGTCTTTATTTATGAGGTCCATTATGATCCTCTCCATGGCTTTGCAGATAAGGCTTGTCAAGCTAATGGGCGGTAATTTCCAGGGTCGGTGGAGGCACCGCCTTTGTGAAGTGGGACCACAGTTGCAGTGCCACTCCTGGATGTATCCAGAGGTAAGACTATGATTAAACAGCTGTCCTAGCTGTGGGTTTAATTCCTCATTGAGTTCGTGGAGCACACAGCCGGGGACACCATCAGGTCCCATGGATGCTGTGTTTTTGCTTTGGAGAGACAGTTCTCACTTGGCGTTGGAGATGTTTGGGGGCTGCAATCGCTTGGTATAGATATCTCTCCTTTTGGGGGAGATGTTTGCACTGAACCAGTCAGCCAGTATGTTGGCAATGTCTGTAGGATCAGTAATCTTCACATCATTTTGAACTAGTTCTGAGCATATCTGGGAGTTTCCTCCCAGGTTTCTAACATAGCTAAAGAAGGCCTTATGATTTTCTTTTGAGTCTTTAGCTATTTTTCTCTCAAAATTTGCTTTGGATGATTTTATGAGAGCTCTTAGTTTTTTACTTATAGTGATCAAGGGTGTCTTACCTTTTAAGGATTTTGCTCTATCTTGTAGTAGCTTCCTCCTTTTGTTGTAGAGTTTGTTTATGGCTGGGGTCCACCAGACTGGACGTTTGCCTTTGGTACAAAGAGTCTTTGTTTTGCTTGGGATTGCCTTATCCATGCAGTCCTGCAGGTGCTGGTAGAAGGCATTTGTAAGTGATTCAGTGGCTTGAGTACTGTTTTCCGCCGGCACGGGGGCCTTAAAGGAGACCACACTAGTCTTTAGAAGTGTGAAGTCGGCTTTCGAGAAGTTCTTTACTGTGGTCAATGAGTTGGCAAACAACATAATACATTAGACAACTTGTTCAGCTGTTGGATGTGTGGTAAAATCCAGCAGACACAGAGGGCAGTAGTGAATGTTGGTCTCCTTGCTGCCATAGATACAAACATTTGGCTTCACAATGTATGTACGTATTCATATACTATGCCATACATTTTCAAGATTTCCACATGCTGTCTTAGGGAGACATGGAATGACTCACCACTGTCCAGATGTTTGCAGCAAGTACACAGGTTTTACTCATAGTTGTGTGTTTCACAATAAATTGTGGTTTGCTGTCAAATATGGTATCATTTACACATGACATGATAGAAGACTGACAGATCTCTGAACATCAGATATCCCAATAGTCCTCCAATTGCAACACATGTTATTCTATGCACGTCCACATTTTTGTAAGTGCACTAACTAATGTTGAGCCCTTCCTTTTGGTCCTTTGCCCAAATGAAAGTGTCGCAGTGCAGCTTTACTCTCCATGATCTGGGTATGTAGGGCCATACAGACACACACACACACACACACACACACACACACACACACACACACACACACACACACACACACATATATATATATCCAAAGACACACACATACACACACACACACACACACACATGCACACACACACACACACATATATATATATATATATATATATATATATATATATATATATATATATATATATATATATATACACATATACACATATACATACAAGTTTTTTTAAAAATTACACAAGGAGCAATGGATTTGTGCTCTAATTAATTAAGTATATGGGCATGCGCAGTAGCATTTTTGGATTGTTTGTGCATTGCTAAGCAGTGTGCAAATGGGAGGCACTCTGCTTACATCAGAGACTTTACTGTTCCATAAACTGATTCCAGCTCACACCTAGCTGTACTCCAGGCCAAGATTATAATATGACTAGAAAACCTCAAAGCTGGATCTACCTATAGACTCAACGGAGGCCCCATACATATACCTAACAGATTACACTAATTTTCATCACACAAATAACCAATTTTCAAATAGCTAAGTCAAGTTGTTCAAAAATTTTCAAAATAACAAAAAAACGAACCAGATAACTATAAAACAATAAAAAGTAGTCTCACAGAAAATTCAATAAGAAGTTTCAAACACAATAAATGAGTGCTTTCATCCCATAAAAGGTGACTTCATGAGATAACCAATTTCCTCAATCAATTCAGTTTAAATACCCTTCTTTTGATGATTAATGCACATCATTAATCACAACCTAATTAACCCTTAAATGAATAAAACATCAAAAAATTGTCATCTACGATCCATAATAATAAAAATTGTCTGTTTAAAATTCAGCATCATGAAGACTTTATCAGTATTATACAAATTTAAAAATAAAAAGTATATTTGAACTTATTTAAATGTATTTATCCCTGGAGAAAACTGACATACATAGCATTTTACAATTCCTATACAAAATACGTACTTTCCCTTAACACAGGCATAAGGGAAACAGAACCTTTAAGTCCAGGGGGGAAAGGTGGCTCTTAATCTCAGCTGCCATTTTAGCTGCTTTTTTAACAGAGATAATTTCCAATCACCCACACTGATGTTAGGTATCAGAATGTCTGTAATACCAAACCTAAATCCACTAAAGTTGGCACATAGCCTAGCATGTTTATAGAGAGCATTAGTTTCTTTATTCACATTTATATCATAAAGATGTTTACAAATTCTTGTTCATAGGTTCATAGGTTCATAGGTAGATACCAGGCTATTGGCCCTAGGGCGTATATAAGCCTAGCCAAACGGTACCCTGGCTTTTGCCACCCAATAAAATTATTTTCCTGTGCCCCTGTCAAGCAGAGCCACAGAAGTGATCCCTAGGGTGAATTTCCTATCTCCCATCCAATCATAAGATTTTTCTTGAAGAGTACTAATGAGGAGCTTTGTTTGATATAGATAGATAGATAGATAGTTTGTTCCAGAGTATGGGAAGTCTCTGGGACAGGAATCTATTCCTCCAGCATGCTCTGTTTATTGTTGTGACAAGGTTTAGGTCCCTAGAGTGTGTAGCTCAGAGGGATTGGGATTTCTTTGCGTGGAGCATATCCAACAGCTCTGCGTTTGACATAACTTATTGTTCTTAAGGCTCTCTCCATTTTACCAATATAGAAAGCAGGGCACCCGTCACATTTTGCCATGTATATTAATCTTTTGGTGCAATAGTTCCCACTTATAAATTCCACCCTGTTTCCTAATTGGTTCTCTAAACTGATGTGGTCTCCCTTAAAAATAAAGGGGCATTGTTTACATCTACCACATGATTTTGTGCAAACTTTACAACTGTTAGTGGAAATAGTTTTTGATTCAAATATTTGCTTGAAATTCTTTCCTATTTTAAAGGAAAAGGGGGGGGGGTCTTACCTACAGCATCTTGTACTTCAGTATTAACCCTAAAGAGATACCAGTTTCTCTTAACAATTTCTTGCACTCATCAAGTGTACTGGTTAAATTCAAGTACTAGGGCTCTGCCATATAATACTTCAGGGTGGTATTCCTTAATCTTATCAAGTCCAACACCCAAAAGTGGTTTAAACTTAGTGCCCCAACCCCCTTGTACCTCATTGATAATGTCTGTTACCAATTTTCCAGGATAACCCCTTTTCAAGAGCATCTGCACTTTTGCCAGCTCTACCCTAACGTCAGTTTGTTCACATGTCATTCTAGCAACTTAATTGCCTGTCCCCCAGCTAAATTTTTCTTTTGCCCAAAGGGGTGGTTACAAGTAAAATACAAATAACTGTTACATAATGTTTCTTTCATAAATTCTTTAAACCAGTATTTGTTAAGTAAATGG
>NW_025059413.1:0-5023 GCF_019279795.1 Protopterus annectens
TTTTAAAAAAAAAAACACCTTAAAAAAAATTTTGGGAAAAAGTTTAAAAACAAACCTTTTAATTTGGTTTTTTTAAAATTTTTTTTGGAAAAAAAATTTAAAAAGGGCTTATACAACTTTTAAGCTTTTTATGAATGAAACTGATTAATAAGTAAGAATACTCTATCAATTTTAGTAAAACAGCCTAACAGGACTTCCACAGTCTAGCAGCTCAAAGTTTGAGCACACTGCTAATGGAGACAAAATCAGTTAACCTGGATGGTTTAGTCGCATCTAGGTACAGTTGCCATGCAAGCTTGTGTGCTTTAAGATGCAGTTGCCAGAATCTGCCCCTGGAGTCAGTGGGAATGACTTTGAAAATGGAAAAATGGAAACCATCAGTGTGGCATTTGGTAATATGCTTGTATAATGCATTACTTTCCTTCTTTGTAGAGATGTCATAAGAATGCTCATAAATTTCTTTTACAAAAAGTTCTTTGTCTTTCCTACATGGAAAGAAGGACATGGGTTGCATGTTGCAAGATAGTCCACTGCTTTTCTACCATAATGAATATGATGGGTAAATGTAATCATTCTCTGTCTCGCCCTTAAATCAATGTTCTTTCCCGCAGACATCAGTTTGCACTGTTGGCTAAGTCTGCACCTGCATGTTCACATCTTACTTCCAGCAGTGCAATCATATTCTTTTTGTTGCCAATGATTCATGGCCATATTTCAGGATCTTCACTTTCTCAACGTTCTTAGCACTAGGGGTTTCTGTTTAGAGGCTGTCGAAGTTAGTCAAGCAATGGTGCATATTTTGTAACCCATCTGTGCACTATGTCTTAACTGATCTCACTGATAATGTTAGGGGGTTAGCTCCTGTCTAGAAAAATCCTAGTCAGTTTTTCCGATCTCTGTAAGGAACAAACTAAAGCTGGATATAATTCCCCCCCAAACCCCCAAACTCCTTTTCTGGGAATGACTGAAATAGTGCAGGTAAGAGTTTGAAAAGGTGGGTTTCCTGCATATTGTTGAGGTCAAGGTATTGTTAACCTTGTCTTTTAGTATTGTTACAGCCAAAAACATATTACATCTTCAAAAAGACGAGTAAATCAAAGGAATTTTCTTTGCAATGTCCATATACTTAATAAACTCTTGTGCGAGATTGGCATGATGGTTAAGGTGTTTACCTTAATGACACAAAGTGCAGGGTTTGATTCTCACATATGGTAATTGGCTAGGCTTAAAAAGGCCCACAAGGGCATTTAGCTTAGTAGTAACCTATGAATGTAACTGGTCCTTACTTTATTTCCATAAAATTCAAATATCATCAAGGAATTAGTGCAAACAGTCCAATGTTTGGGATAAACAGAGTTAAACACAAATCTCCGCTCCTATAGTCATAAGACTAAATTTGCATAAACTGGGACATATGCTGCCCCCATCATTACTCACTGAAGTTGCTGGCAAAATTCACCCTGAAATAAAATATAAGTATTTCTCACAAACCAGGAAACAAACAGTGAAAAACAGATGAAGAAGAAACACACCTGTGGTAGTGGAGCCAGCAATAAATTCCAAAATGTATCCAAAAGATGCAAAAGATGTTGGGTGCTTTTGTTCCTAAAGAACTGTGGGGGGCCTGACCCTTTTATTGCAACAGGTGATCCAGCAGTTTACAATGCTTCTTACTAATGTGGGTTTCATTATCTACGGAAAGAAATGGACTGTCTGCAAGTAACAGCAGTTCTGGACTTTCTCTAACTCAGCCTACTAGTGGGTCAGGTCAGAACCATAACAGCACTTCTCATTCATCTTTTGAGTTTAATGATTGGAAACAGAATTGTTTTAGTCTGGATGCTGACACTCCCAGGCATACATTTATTAACAATAGTAACCAGCTTTCCATGGGTGAAATATTACATTTGTTTCAAAAGCTTCTTTTTTCCTTTAAGAAGCTTCAATTGGAAAACAGCTATATGGCAAAAATATAAAACTTCACAAGTGCTTAAAGGCTTAAGACTTTGGTGTTATCCTAATGGTGCTGATAATAACCCTTCTTTCCTCCATGAGCTGCATAACGTTTTTGATATGGCTGGTTGTCAGGTGATGTGATTAATGGTTAAATACAGTAATAATGAACTGGATAAACTTTCACAGCAGCTTTATGCTTTGAATAGAAGCATTCAAGATGATTTGAATTTTGAGCATTATGAAACAAACTATCCCAATTTATTTGATAATATGGATAAACAGTGTTGTAATATTTTGCAATGGAAAACAGCAAAGTTAAAGAGGGACACTGATGTATATTCGTCTGGTAAAGCGTACCCTAAACTGCCTAGTTCCCATAGAAATGCAGAAGTATTTACCTATCAGATGTCTATGGATGATGTTCAACTGGAAGTGATGCCTTCTCCTTCAAATAGGAAATGAATGAGTGGGCAAATCCCTTTAGAATGGACTTTAAGGAGATCTGAGTGGATTCGCAACCAGCAACAACGGAGAAATTCCTGAAGACAACAGGATTCAAACAGCAAGTACTTGAGCAATGGGCTAGACTGAAAATAAATATTTTACCACAACAGCTACTATGTGAAATAACAGTTGGTAATGAGTTTGAAAAGGATAATGAAACATTGCATATGATCACCAAATTTGATGGTGATTTTAAAATGTATAATTTTTCATCTAAGCCTTTTGGAGTTGAACATGCGAATGTATTAGCAAAGCACCTTTCATTTTTTCCTGCTAGACATAGCAACACTGTGGACATTTTAACAGACTTAAAACTATTTGTACGGAAATTGAACTTGGCTGTTTTATTTTCTGGTAATGTTAGTGGGGGTAACACTGGTAGTGTATACACCTAGCTTATTTAATCCACCCATGAATCACTTGATTTTTATGTATGAAAAACTATGTGAATTTGAAATTTGGAATTGTTTAAATCAACCTTGTCAGAGGAAACATTTTAATATGTCTCAAAAAGACAGAGCGCTGTTTTTGGAAATAGCAGATGATAAAACCATTCGGGTAATGAAGCCCGGTAAGGGAGGTGGCTTGGTGATTTTTGATAATACTGATTATATCAAGGCCATGAATGTAATTTTAATGGAGGATTCCTATCAGGAAATACCATGCAATGACATTTTTGTGGCATTTTTAAAAATTGATCTACCATTGGAAGATATGTTGTTCCAAGGGCAGATATCTAAAGGTGAATATGATTTTATGACCAACAATAAGCCTGTCATTGCGAGTATTTTTGGAATCCCAAAAATATATAATGGTCTCACCAACACCCCATTATACCTTATTGTGGACGCTACTCGTTTGAAAAATTGTTTAATATCTAAATGGTTGGATAGTATTCTGAAGGATGGTATTAATTACATCCCTCAGATATGTAAAGACTCATGGCACTTTTACAGTGCTTGAATGATACCCCTTTAATTGTAATGCCGTTCTTGTTACCATTGATGTTAATAGCTTATTTTCCATAATTCCACACAACGTGGGATTAATTTGGTTTGAGAAACACCTTAGGAAATGTACTAGTCTTTCAGCTGATAATATTAATTCAATGGTTGTTTTAATGGAAATAGTTGTTGTTGTTGTTTGTCTTTTGGCTTTTTCCTGGTAAGGGGTCACCACAGCGGAACTCCGGTCCGCTAATAATTGGCAGTAGAATTTTTACGAAATGCTGAGTTGCCAGCTCAATGCCCAACCTTCAGCGAAGACACACCTATTTACACATGCATGTCTTTCTTACACTACCCAACCGCGGGGAGGACATGCAGACTCCACACAGAAGGCACTCCCAAGCCAAGCTAAGAATTGAACGGGAGAACCTTTTGCTGTGAGGTACTTTCACTTATACCGCTGTACTACTTATAGCTTCGTTTTAATGGAAATAGCATTGGTGAATAATTTTTTGTATTTTGATGGTCAGTATTTCAAGCAAACAACTGGTGTAGCAATGGGAGCATGTGTTCCCATGTTCTAAATTTTCTAATGGCGAAGATGGGAAGATGGGAATTTTATTTTGGACTAGTGAGTTTAAGGATTGTGGTTGTATATACAAGATTCCCTGGATGATGACATTTTTATTAGGATGATTGATAGTGAGGTGATGCATCAGGGAATTTCTGAGTATACATTAACTCTACTGTTGTTGAGTTTTTGAAGTTTTATGCACCCACAATTTATGACTAAAGATAGTATTTTTGGATGTGGAAATAAAGAACTTAATCCATCAGAGATATTGTTTAACATCCACTTAGGAAGGTAAGTTTCTCTAATGGCAATTTCCACTATTCTAGTTGGCGTGAAGATATCAGAAAAAAAGAGAAACAGTAGTCAAAGGGCAACTGAAATTCAGATTAGTATGTATGATAACTAAGCAGGACATATTTGTTCAAGAATGTGATGTTTTAATAAATATGTTTTCTTAGGATAGCTTATCCTTAGGAATTCTTGGTTGAAATAAGGGGATGAAGTCATGATTAAAAAAAATGGGTGTTTATGTTTCTATACTGGTAGCAAATTCCAATATAGGCTATGGTTACAACATTAGAGACTTGCAGAATGTTAATAACAAAAGATGAAATTTAATTCTACATTCACATTAGATAGCAATGTGATCATTCATTGTATTACTAGAACTGGAAGTTAATTATAAGTGATAGTGAGGTGAGGAATAAATTGGGAATGGGCTATTTAGATAGTTTTAGAACGGAAAACCTTCAAAAACTACTTCAAATCTACCAAACAACTACAAGATACTTCAATGATGATGTAAAGAAAAATTTGTGACATTTAAGTGTAAGGAGGTATTACAATGTCCCAATATATTGGTAGGAGAAGATTTTGTATAAATGTAATGATTTACAAAATACAGACATTTTGATGTTATTCTAGAAGGGGTGGTCTATTTACTTTGGTCAGTCATGTGCTATATGTGGGTAAGACCTTCTCAAGTTTTAGTGAATATATATATATATATATATATATATATATATATATATATATATATATA
>NW_025059414.1:0-5542 GCF_019279795.1 Protopterus annectens
TTTTAATAAACCGGGCTTTATCCCATGCAGCCCTCAACTGTAAATAAGAAAAGTAATAAAATAAAGGAAACAAAGATTTTAAAAATTTAAAATCGTGGACTTTATGCGCACCAGTCGGACTGGCTGAGACAGTCTGGGCCAGAGTGTCTCAGCAGCAGTCCTGACTAGGAAAAGAACGGAGCTCCCAGAAGCAGTCCTGACTAGGAAACTGAAACGGAGCTCCGAAGTCTATGCTTTTTGCTGGGAAAACAAATCAGGATCGGACTGAAATCAGCAGTGATCTCGCGACAGGGGTCTCTGAAGACTGAATGGGGTTCTGTATTTGGGGTTTTTGTAGCTTAGGATTTGGATTTATGGGGGTTTTTGGGAAAGTGGCTTGCAGGTAAGTGTGGGACAGGGATTTGGATGGTTTGGACAGGATTTGAGTGTGAAGTAAGTGTGTGAAGGATTTGGATGTATGGTTTGCACAGGTAGTGTGGAGAGGGATTTGGATTTTGGTTCTACACCCAAGTGTGTAGACAGGTTTGGATGTATGGTTTGCTAGAGTGTGTGTGTGTGTGTGGTTTGCTACAGGAATATGTGGACAGGGATTTGGATGTATGGTTTACAGTGTGTGTGTGTGTGTGTGTGTGTGTGTGTGTGTGTAAATGCCCCAGGTGCAATATAGGTTAGACTCATGGTGGTGTGGTAGGAATACCTCAGGCTTGAACCCTGTACCTTGTATGCAGGTGTTAAAGACAATTCTACCCACCACCATTTGAAAAATATTTGCAGATTTTTGCCTCATATTTGATCTGATCTGTTCCTCATAATATCTGTGGTTTGTAAATGTTGCAACGCTTGATATTTGATGGTGCAGTGGTAGCATTGTTGCCTCACAGCTGCAGGTTCTCAGGTTTGATTCTTGGCTGGGGTGCCTTCTTTGTGGGGTCTGTATCTTCCCCCTGTGTTTGTGTGGGTTTGCTTTTGTGTCCACCCATGTTACAAAGACATGTCTGCATTATTTTTTCCTGGGCCTCTGCTGAAAATTGTTTTTTTGTTCAAAGTCAGACTGTCCTGATTAACAAATGTTAAATAAAATTGACAGGCATTTGAATTTCAGACTTCAGGTTTCTGAATTTTTAAATTTCCCACATATTTGATGGTGCAGTCATGGGCAGTATTGTTGCCTCACAGCTATAGGTTTTCTGGTTTGATTCTTGGCTGAGTGCCTTCTGTGGGGAGTCTGCATCTTATCCCTGTGTTTGTGGGGATTTGCCTGGTTTTCCCATTTTACAAAGACATGTTTACAGTATTTCTCCCTGGGCCTCTGCTGAAAATTGTTTTGTTCCATTAGAAGTAAAATTGACAGGCATTTGAATTACAGACTTCATATTCTTCAGAAAATACATAATAAAACAACTTTTATTCTAGCAATAAATATATAGTAACACAACCCTTTTTATTATAGCAATTTTCTAAGTTTATAAGATGACTATTTGAAATTTGTCCTTATTTTTGGGACTGTATTACCCTTTTTTGGGTTTGTCCGGGTTTTTTGGGCTAAGGTTGACAGCTATGGCAAGAACTTTCATTGAATATGTTTGAGGGCTGTATTCCCTCATTACTGGGTTTGTCCAGGTGTTTTGTGCTAAGAGGTTGACAGTTTGGTGAGAACTGAATTAAAATGATAGTTTGTTTCAGTCTCTTTCAAAGCAGCTGATTTAGTGTTTTTTACTGTTTTGCACAGGGCCCTTGGCAGTAAAATGTATGGTGGTAAAAAGATTTTCTTTCACAAAGCAGGTGATTTGGCATAGTGGTATGTTGTTCTGACTTTTTTGGGGACCTTGGTAAAAATGTATGGTGGTAACACAGCATTTTATTCTAGCAGCCAAGATTATACAAGCAATGTTTAATGTGTCCCTGGTTTTTCCCCTTTGACCCACCCCAATAAATTTGGCTTTTTCCAGATTTTGTTCAGTGCAGTTGAGTATTGAGAATTTTACAAGGAGCTGAGACCCGGGGGAAGGAAGTTTAGTGCTGATTTTTAAGTCAGCTCACATTGCTAATAGCAACAGGTTTGTACTTGCTTTTGATGCAGAAGGTTGTTTTCTATTCCCATGGGTGAATGGTACTGAAAGAAATACTAACTATGAGCCTGTTATCAGTTTGCCATCCATTTCCTATTGCAATATTACTAGCTTATTTTAATGTAATTTAGGCAATTTATTCCTCGGTATCAGACACTTTATTTTCGATGAAACCATGAAATATAAAGGTGATTGCTAGCAAACCTTTTCATTACAGATTTATTTAATGTGGAATTATTTAGATGACTTTTTACTCCAGAGATTGTGCATATTTACTGATAATGTGGACTGTAGTTGTGCATATTTACTGATAATAGTGGACTGTAAAAGTTTGAGTAGACTTTTATGATGGAAATGTTCTGAATTGGGCAGTTTTGTCTTTGGGTGCATGTGTTTTGTTTCATTGTTTACTGGAAAAATGTTCAAAGCAATAGGAAGGTGTATCAAAGAGCACATGTATGTTTCACATGCAAGGGGCCTATGATTTGAAAACAGCCCATAATTAATCTTTATCTGCCACGGGTAAAATGTTGTTTCTTTGAATGGGGGTTTCAATGTCGTTTCAATGAATGTGAGTTTCAACAGAGACATTGTAAGGCCAAGTTTGTTTAGCAGATGTCTTAGTGTTTGTGCTGTAAAATGCAAAATAAAACTTTCAAATGAAGTTCAAATCATCATAGAAGTAAATCAGTATGCACATTAGTGTTTATGGTAAATGGAGTGAAATAGCCAAGTAATGGATCATTGGAATGGCTGCAGGAGGAGGCTCCATTACCATGGTTTTGTGAGGGGAAGGGCCCAAAACGACACCCCCTGAACTACCTCCCAACTGTCCAGATTTTCAAAGAATGAATAGATTTTTGCTTCTTATTTTGGTTTGTTCCTCATAAAATTTGTGGTTTTGGCAAATCATTTAGGAATTAAGTCACTAAATAATGACACACTGAGTTTCAGACTTCATAACCTTCAGAAAAATGCATGCTAAAGTAAGACCTGTTCTATCAACTGTCTCAGTTTGTACAAGAGCAATTTTAGTACTGTTTATATTTCCCCAATATATTTGGCCTTGTCCAGATGTATTGCATTAACAGGTTGAGAGGTACATGCAAATAAATTGCTTTATAGAATTGGGATAGCCAAACCTCTCAACTGTCCCTGATTTTGGCTCAAAATGTTGCTCTTCCCTAATGATCCCTCCAAAATAGCAATTTTGGGAAAAAATGGAGGGTTTATAATTAAATAACTGTAATAATCAGTTTTTTTTTTCAGAAATGCATTTGATTATTTTATTTTGTCAGCTGTAAATTAGCAGTACTAATATTAAAGTGTCCCTTCTTTGACAGGTTCCCAGCTGTATTGTGTTGCTATTTTATATTTTACATCACATTTTGGTCCATTTTTCATAAAATTGTGTTTTTGGGAAATTAGTGACAAATCATTAAAGACTGAAGTTAGAAAATAATGACAGACATTTGAGTTTCAGATTTCATACCATTCAGAAAATCCCTACTAATGCAAGACCTCTATCATCTTTCTAAGTTTATAAGAGCAATATTTAAAAATGTCCTTATTTTTGGGCCTTTGTCCCATTTCTTTTATGGCTTTGTCCAAATTTCTTGCTCTGAGGTTGAGAGGTATGACAAATGTGTCAGGGCCATCACAAGTCAGCCAGAGACATTTCAAACTGTGACATACTTGTTGCACCCCACTCCCCATGTAGTGACTCTGGATGTGTCCCAAGGCAAGGAGTAGTTATGCAGTGTTGTGCAGGGTATCCCCATCCAAGGTAGACACAAGTTTGAGTAGCTTTTCATCTGTCCTTGATTTTTAGAGAATGGTCTGGTTTCTGTCATATTTTTGTACTGTTGATTTATGCTTATTACTCAAAGTGCCTGTTGCACTGTGTTTAAGTAGCAATACTTTAATAAACCCTCAGGTAAGCTGAGATTGCAAGATGCAAGTAAGCTTTAATAAGCATACTGTTAAAGAATTGCCAACATTGAAACCTTTCTGTTGCAGAGAAATTCTAGATAATGTATAAGCCTTGGGTATTGAAATGCATATCCCAGTATTTGTAATAAAGGGCAGGATTACATTATTTTAAGAGTCTCATTACACTTGGAGACTTCCAGCCACCTCTGCAGGCTGTACCCGTAAACAGAATGCCAATGTGGTCCATAACCTGTACAGTAATCCTTTTTAAACAAATCTTGAGCTTATTTCTTGTTTGCTTTTCATTTTACTTTGATCATGTTTTCCCCCTGAAACAAGTACATGTCACCCAGCACGTCTTTTTGGATAAGAAACATTTTTACAAGTGGGGCATCAGAGATTCTACTTTCAGCATGTTACTTGGTACTTTAATAAAGCTGAATATAAATTATAATTAGAACTGCATGCAATTAGTGGTTTGAGTTGAGGTGCTTGTTTTTTTTATACTTGATTTTGACTCATTCCATTAATGTATTTAAAAAGTAATTTATTTTTTTATGCCTCACAACCTTTTTTTTTCCATCTAGATATTAAGCTGTCATGCAGTCAATGCATTGAAATATTTTTTTACTTCTACACTTCATTTTGTCTTGATTGGACCCCTAATGATGGTTTTGGGACCCAATAAATTTTTTTGTGGTTTTTAAAAGCTCCTCCCTTTCTAGGGCCCACCCTTCCCCTTAAACCCCTTCAGTTGTCTCCCGCACTTTGATTTGAAGTCACCAGCCGCCACTGATAACTACCATGCATACCTGTCAACTGTGCAGATTTTACCTGAATTTCCAGATTTTTGCCTCATATTTTTGACCTGTTCCTCATAAAAGTTTGATTTTCTGGAAAATCACTGAGGATTGAAGTTACTAAATAATGACAGACATTTGAGTTTCAGACTTCATATCCTTCAGAAAATGTACACTAAGAAGCCCTGTTATTCTAGCAACTTTCTAAGTTTATAAGATAAGTATTTAAAATTTGTCTCCATTTTTGGGCATTTGTTCATTATTTTAGGCTTTGTCCAGATTTTGGTTTTGTTGAGAGGTATGCTGTCATGTGATTAAATTGGAATGGCAACAGTTTAAATGTTACCATGTAGGACTAATCATTGTCAGACCAGGAATCAAGACACTCGTTAGGTACTATAAACTGTTAGAATTATCCCAAAAGCTGTACAGTGTCATTTCAGTTATTTGTTTATATATAATAACAGTGGAACTAGAAACAGATTCATACAGATATAAGGTTAAAACAGAAAGAAGTGTTAAAAACATAATACAATGCAGTAACTCACTAAGATGTAGCATGTACACTAGGAAGTACATTTGGCTAGTAGCTATAAATCAGCAAAAAAATATAGGAAATGAAAGGTAAAGATGAGTGTATACTAATTTTTAAACTTTGTATCAGTCATGCTTCTACAGAATACAAGCAGCCTGCTCACAAAAATAGTGCATTTGTCTAGTACTATTCAGAAATCAGCACAT
>NW_025059415.1:0-4509 GCF_019279795.1 Protopterus annectens
GCAGTTAAGCCAGATGCAGGATTGCAGTACTCCTTTGTAGGGTGGATAGTACTCTACACACCTGCAGAGTTTCAGCTTCCTAGCTTTTTCCCTCTCAGAGAAAAACTACTTTTCAGGGCTAGTTTTTCTCTATTCAGAAACAGACTTGAAATGCATAGAGAAAGCTAAAAACAATAAGCGGTCATACTGAAACTACCAGTTAAGCAAGAATCAGGATTGCAGTACCCTTTTGTAGGGTGGATAGTACTCTACACACCTGCATAGTTTCAGCATCCTAGCTTTATCCCTCTTGGAGAAAAACAACGTTTAAGGGCTATTTTTTCTCTATGCAAAAACAGGCTTGAAATGCATAGAGAAAGCTAAAAACAATAAGCTGTCATACTGAAACTGGCAGTTAAGCCAGAACCAGGATTGTAGTACCCTTTTGTTGGGTGTATAGTACTCTACACACCTACAGAGTTTCAGCTTCCTAGCTTTTTCCCTCTTGGAGAAATACTACTTTTCAGGGGTATTTTTCTCTACGCAAAAACAGGCTTGAAATGCATAGAGAAAGCTAAAAACAATAAGTGGTCATACTGAAACTGGCAGTTAAGCCAGAACCAGGATTGCAGTACCCTTTTGTAGGGTGGATAGTACTCTACGCACCTGCAGAGTTTTAGCCTCATAGCATTTTCCCTCTTGGAGAAAAAACTACTTTTCAGGGGTATTTTTTCTCTATGCAAAAACAGGCTTGAAATGCATAGAGAAAGCTAAAAGCAATAAACGGTTATACTGAAACTGGCAGTTAAGCCAGAACCAGAATTGCAGTACCTCTTTGTAGGGTGGATAGTACTCTACACACCTGCAGAGTTTCAGCCTCCTAGCTTTTTCCATGTTGGAGAAAAACTACTTTTCAGGGGTATATCTCTTTATACAAAAACAGGCTTGAAACGCTCAGAGAATGCTAAAAACAATAAACGGTCATACTGAAACTACCAGTTAACCAAGAACCAGGATTGCAGTACCTCTTTGTAGGGTGGATTGTACTCTCCACAACTGAAGAGTTTCAGCCTCCTAGCTTTTTCCCTCTTGGAGAAAAACTACTTTTAAGGGCTATTTTTTCTCTATGCAAAACAGGCTTGAAATGCTTAGAGAAAGCTAAAAACAATAAACGGTCATACTGAAACTGGCAGTTAAGCCAGAACCAGGATTGCAGTACCCCTTTGTAGGGTGGATAGTACTCTACACACCTGCAGAGTTTCAGCATCATGGCTTTTTCCCTCTTGGAGAAAAAATACTTTCCAGGGTTATTTTCTCTATGCAAAAACATGCTTGAATTGCATCGAGAAAGCTAAAAACAATAAACGGTCATACTGAAACTGGCAGTTAAGCCAGATGCAGGATTGCAGTACTCCTTTGTAGGGTGGATAGTACTCTACACACCTGCAGAGTTTCAGCTTCCTAGCTTTTTCCCTCTCGGAGAAAAACTACTTTTCAGGGCTAGTTTTTCTCTATTCAGAAACAGGCTTGAAATGCACAGAGAAAGCTAAAAACAATAAGCGGTCATACTGAAACTACCAGTTAAGCAAGAATCAGGATTGCAGTACCCCTTTGTAGGGTGGATAGTACTCTACACACCTGCATAGTTTCAGCATCCTAACTTTATCCCTCTTGGAGAAAATCTACTTTTCAGGGCTATTTTTCTCTATGCAAAATCAGGCTTCAAATGTATAGAGAAAGCTAAAAACAATAAGCGGTCATACTGAAACTGGCAGTTAAGCCAGAACCACAATTGTAGTACCCCTTTGTAGGCTGGATAGTACTCTACACACCTGCAGAGTTTCAGCCTCCTAGCTGTTTCCCTCTACGAGAAAAAATACTTTTCAGAGGTATTTTTCTCTATGCAAAAACAGGCTTGAAATGCATAGAAAAAGCCAAAAACAATAAACGGTCACATTGAAACTGGCAGTTAAGACAGAACCAGGATTGCAGTACCCCTTTGTAGGATGGAAAGTACTCTACACAACTGCAGAGTTTCAGCCTCCTAGCTTTTTCCATCTAGGAGAAAAACTACTTTTCAGGGCTATTTTTCTCTATGCAAAAACAGGCTTGAAATGCATAGAGAAAGCTAAAAACAATAAGCTGTCATACTGAAACTGGCAGTTAAGCCAGAACCAGGATTGCAGTACCCCTTTGTAGGGTGGATAGTACTCTACACACCTGCAGAGTTTCAGCATCATGGCTTTTTCCCTCTTGGAGAAAAAATACTTTCCAGGGTTATTTTCTCTATGCAAAAACATGCTTGAAATGCATCGAGAAAGCTAAAAACAATAAACGGTCATACTGAAACTGGCAGTTAAGCCAGATGCAGGATTGCAGTACTCCTTTGTAGGGTGGATAGTACTCTACACACCTGCAGAGTTTCAGCTTCCTAGCTTTTCCCTCTCGGAGAAAAACTACTTTTCAGGGCTAGTTTTTCTCTATTCAGAAACAGGCTTGAAATGCATAGAGAAAGCTAAAAACAATAAGCGGTCATACTGAAACTACCAGTTAAGCAAGAATCAGGATTGCAGTACCCTTTGTAGGGTGGATAGTACTCTACACACCTGCAGAGTTTCAACCTCCTAGCTTTTCCCTCTCAGAGAAAAACTACTTTTAAGGGATATTTTTTCTCCATGCAAAAACAGGCTTGAAATGCATAGAAAAAGCCAAAAACAATAAACTTTCATACTGAAACTGGCAGTTAAGCCAGAACCAGGATTGCAGTACCCCTTTGTAGGGTGGATAGTACTCTACACACCTGCAGAGTTTCAGCTTCCTAGCTTTTTTCCTCTTGGAGAAAAACTACTTTTCAGGGCTATTTTTTTCTCTATGCAAAAACAGGCTTGAAATGCATAGAGAAAGCTAAAAATAATAAACGGTCATACTGAAACTGCAAGTTAAGCCAGAACCAGGATTGCAGTACCTTTTTGTAGGGTGGAAAGTACTCTACAGCTGCCTAGCTTTTTTCCTCTTGGAGAAAAACTACTTTTCAGGGCTATTTTTCTCTATGCAAAAACAGGCTTGAAATGCATAGAGAAAGCTAAAAACAATAAGCGGTCATACTGAAACTGGCAGTTAAGCCAGAACCAGGATTGCAGTACTCCTTTGTAGGGTGGATAGTACTCTACACACCTGCAGAGTTTCAGCCTCCTAGCTTTTTTCCCTCTTGGAGAAAAACTACTTTTCAGGGGTATTTTTCTCTATACAAAAACAGGCTTGAAATGCATAGAGAAAGCTAAAAACAATAAACGGTCATACTGAAACTGGCAGTTAAGCCAGAACCAGGATTGTAGTACCCTTTGTAGGGTGGATAGTACTCTACACACCTGCAGAGTTTCAGCTTCCTAGCTTTTTCCCTCTCGGAGAAAAACTACTTTTCAGGGCTAGTTTTTCTCTATGCAAAACAGGCTTGAAATGCATAGAGAAAGCAAAAACAATAAGCGGTCATACTGAAACTGACAGTGAAGCCAGAACCAGCATTGTAGTATCCCTTTGTAGGGTGGATAGTAATCTACACACCTGCAGAGTTTCAGCTTCCTAGCTTTTTCCCTCTTGGAGAAAAACTACTTTTCAGGGGTATTTTTCTCTAGGTAAAAACAGGCTTGAAATGTATAGAGAAAGCTAAAAACAATAAGTGGTCATACTGAAACTGGCAGTTAAGCCAGAACCAGGATTGTAGTACCCATTTGTAGGGTGGATAGTACTCTACACACCTGCAGAGTTTCAGCCTCCTAGCTTTTTCCCTCTTGGAGAAAAAACTACTTTTCAAGGGTATTTTTCTCTATGCAAAAACAGGCTTGAAATGCATAGAGAAAGCTAAAAACAATAAACGGTCATACTGAAACTGGCAGTTAAGCCAGAAGCAGGATTGCAGTACCTCTTTGTAGGGTGGATAGGACTCTACACACCTGCAGAGTTTCAGCTTCCTAGCTTTTTCCCTCTCAGAGAAAAACTACTTTTCAGGGCTATTTTTTCTCTATGCAAAAACAGGCTTGAAATGGATAGCCAAAGCTAAAAAATAATAAACGGTCATACTGAAACTGGCAGTTAAGCAAGAACCAGAATTGCAGTACTTCTTTGTAGGGTGGATAGTACTCTAGACACCTGCAGAGTTTCAGCTTCCTAGCTTTTTCCCTCTCGGAGAAAAACTACTTTTCAGGGCTAGTTTTTCTCTATGCAAAACAGGCTTGAAATGCATAGAGAAAGCTAAAAACAATAAGCGGTCATACTGAAACTGGCAGTTAAGCCAGAACCAGGATTGCAGTACTCCTTTGTAGGGTGGATAGTACTCTACACACCTGCAGAGTTTCAGCCTCCTAGCTTTTCCCTCTTGGAGAAAAAATACTTTTCAGGGGTATTTTTCTCAATGCAAAAACAGGCTTGAAATGCATAGAGAAAGCTAAAAACAATAAGCAGTCATACTGAAACTGGCAGTTAAGCCAGAACCAGGATTGTAGTACCCCTTTGTAGGGTGGATAGTACTCTACA
>NW_025059416.1:0-6097 GCF_019279795.1 Protopterus annectens
GTGGGGGTTTTTTTCTTTTTTTAAATTTTTTTTCTTTCAATACTATGATTTGTTTTATTTACCTTGTGTTTTACTTGTATACTGCTTTTAACTGCATATTAAAACTTGAAAAAGTCCACAGCTCTGTCTCTTTTCAATCAGGCAGAAATTAGTACAGGTGAATAGAACAGGTCAGTTAAGGTTAATCAGCTGTGAACTGAAGGGGTAGTGCTAGGAACTAAACCTTCAATTTAAGGGGTAAAATAAAACATTTCAGAGCTTTACTAGAAAGGCTCAGCCAGACTCTCGTACACTTTGCTGTGAGGGAAAGTTAGTTGGCTTTTTATTTGTTTTATTACTTTATTTCCTTTTTCTTTTTTGAATACTGTGCTTTATTTTATTTACCTTGTGTTTTACTTGTATTTTTCTTTTAACTGCATACTAAACATTGAAAGACACCACAGCTCTGTCTCTTGTGAGTCAAGCAGAAGTTAGTACAGGTCAATAGAACAGGTTAGTTAAGGTTAGTCATCGGTGAACTGAGGTAGTGTAGCTAGGAACTAAACCATCTACTTAAGGGGTAAAATAAAACATTTCAGAGCTTTACTAGAAAGGCTCACTCAGACTCTGCTACACTTTGCTTTGAGGGAAAGGTTAGTTTGCTTTTTATTTGTTGTTTTACTTCATTGCCTTTTGCTATTTTCCATACTGTGATTTGTTTTAATTACTTTGTCTTGTACTTGTATACTACTTTTAAATGCATATTAAAACTTGTAAAAGTCCACGGCTCTGTCTCTTGTGAGTCTGACAGAAATTAGTACACGTTAATAGAACAGGTCAGTTAAGGTTAATCATCTGTGAACTGAGGAGGTGGCGCTAGGAACTAAACCTTCTATTTAAGGGGTAAAATAAAACATTTCAGAGCTTTACTAGAAAGGCTCAGTGAGACTCTGCTACACTTTGCTGTGAAGGAAAGGTTATCTTGCTTTTTATTTGTTTTATTTCTTTATTGTATTTTTCTATTTTGAATACTGTGATTTATTTTATTCACCTTGTGTTTTACTTGTATTCTGCTTTTAACTGCATATAAAACAGTGAAAAGAGACCACAGCTCTGTCTCTTATGAGTCAGGCAGAAGTTAGTACAGGTCAACAGAAAAGGTCAGCTAAGGTTAATCATCTCTGAACTGAAGCTGTGGCACTATGAACTAAACCTTCTATTTAAGTGGTAAAATAAAACATTTCAGAGCTTTACTAGAAAGGCTCACTCAGACTCTGCTACACTTTGCTTTGAGGGAAATTTTAGTTTGCTTTTTATTTGTTGTATATCTTATTTCTTTTTTCTATTTTGAATATTGTGATTTGTTTTATTTACCTTGTATTTTACTAGAATTCTGCTTTTAACTGAATAATACAACTTGAAAAAGTCCACAGCTCCGTCTCTTGTGAGTCAGGCAGAAAGTACAGGTCAATAGAAAAGTTCAGTTAAGGTTAATCATATGTGAACTGAGGTGGTGGTGCAAGGACCTAAACCTTCTATTTAAGGGGTAAAGTAAAACATTTCAGAGCTTTACTAGAAAGGCTCACTCAGATTCTGCTACACTTTACTTTGAGGGAAAGGAAAGTTTGCTTTTTGTTAGTTGTATTACTTTATTGCCTTTTTCTGTTTTGAATACTGCGATTTGTTTTATTTACCTTGTGTTTTACTTGTATTCTGCTTTTAACTGCATATTAAAACTTGAAAATAGACCAAAGCTCTGTCTCTTGTGAGTCAGGCAGGAATTAGTACAAGTCAATAGAACAGGTCAGTTAAGGTTAATCATCTGTGAACTGAGAGGGTGGCGCTAGGAACTAAACCTTCTATTTAGGGGTAAAATAAAACATTTCAGAGCTTTATCAGAAAGGCTCACTTAGACTCTGCTACACTCTGCTTTGAGGGAAAGGTTAGTTTGCTTTTCATTTGTTGTATTACTTTATTGCCTTTTTCTATTTTGAATACAGTGATTTGTTTTATTTATTTTGTGTTTTACTTGTATTCTGCTGTTAACTGCATATTAAACCTGGAAAAAAAAACGACAGCTCTTTTTCTTGTAAGTCAGGCAGAAATTAGTACAGGTCAATAGAACAGGTCAGTTAAGGTTAATCATTTGTGAACTGTGTGGGTGGATCTAGGAACTAAACCTTCTATTTATGGGGTAAAATAAAACATGTCAGAGCTTTACTAGAAAGGCGCAGCCAGACTCTGCTACACTTTGCTAGGAGGGATAGGTTAGTTTGCTTTTTATTTGTTTTATTACTTGATTGCCTTTTTCTGTTTTGAATGCTGTGATTTATTTTATTTACCTTGTGTTTTACTTGTATTCTGCTTTTAACTGCATATTAAACATTGAAAATAGACCACAGCTCTATCTCTTGTAAGTCAGGCAGAAGTTAGTGCAGGTCAATAGAATAGGTCTGTTAAGGTTAATCGTCTGTTAACAGAGGGGATGGAGCAAGGAATTAAACCTTCTATTGAAAGGGTAAAGTAAAACATTTTAGAGCTTTACTAGAAAGGCTCACTCAGACTCTGCTACACTGTGCTTTGAGGGAAAGGTTAGTTTGCTTTTTATTTGTTGTATTACTTTATTGCCTTTTTCTGTTTTGAATACTGTGGTTTGTTTTATTTACCCTGCATTTTACTAGTATTCTGCGATTAACAGTATATTAAAACTTAAAAAGAGACCACATCTCTGGTTCTTGTGAGTCAGGCAGAAATTAGTACAGGTCTATAGAACAGGTCAGTTAAGGTTAATCATCTGTGAACTAAGGGGGTGGATCTAGGAACTAAACCTTCTATTTAAGGGGTAAAATAAAACATTTCAGAGATTTACTAGAATGGCTCACCCAGTCTCAGCTACACTTTGCAGTGAGGGAAATGTTTGATTGCTTTTTTTTTGTTGTATTTCTTGTTTCCTTTTTCTATTTTGAATACTGTGATTTGTTTTATTTACCTTGTGTTTTACTTGTATTCTGCTTTTAACTGCATATTAAAACTTGAAAAAGTCCACAGCTCTGTCTCTTGTGAGTCAGGCAGAAATTAGTACAGGTCAATAGAAAAGGTCAGTTAAGGTTAATCATATGTGAACTGAGGTGGTGGTACTGGGAACTAAACCTTCTATTTAAGGGGTAAATAAAACATTTCAGAGCTTTACTAGAAAGGCTCACTCAGACTCTGCTACACTTTGCTTTGAGGGAAAGGATAGTTTGCTTTTTGTTTGTTGTATTACTTTATTGCCTTTTTCTGTTTTGAATACTGTGATTTGTTTTATTAAACTTGTGTTTTACTTGTATTCTGCTTTTAACTGCATATTAAAACTTGAAAATAGACCAAATCTCTGTCTCTTTTGAGTCAGGCAGGAATTAGTACAAGTCAATAGAACAGCTCAGTTAAGGTTAATCATCTGTGAACTGCGGGGGTGGCGCCAGGAACTAAACCTTCTATTTAGGGAAAAATAAAACATTTCAGAGCTTTACCAGAAATGCTCACTTAGACTCTGCTACACTTTGCTTTGAGGGAAAGGTTAGTTTGCTTTTCATTTGTTGTATTACTTTATTACCTTTATCTATTTTGAATACTGTGATTTATTGTATTTACCTTGTGTTTTACTTGTATTCTGCTTTTAACTGCATATTAAACATTGAAAACAGACCACAGCTCTGTCTCTTGTGAGTCAGGCAGAAGTTAGTACAGGTCAATAGAATATGTCTATTAAGGTTAATCATCTGTTAGCTGAGGAGATGGAGCTAGGAACTAAACCTTCTATTTAAGGGGTAAAGTAAAACATTTTAGAGCTTTACTAGAAAGGCTCACTCAGACTCTGTTACACTTTGCTTTGAGGGAAAGGTTAGTTTACTTTTTATTTGTTGTATTACTTTATTGCCTTTTTCTGTTTTGAATACTGTGGTTTGTTTTATTTACCTTGCATTTTACTTGTATTCAGCTATTAACTGTATATTAAAACTTAAAAAGAGACCACAGCTCTGGTTCTTGTTAGTCAGGTAGTAATTAGTACAGGTCTATAGAACAGGTCAGTTAAGGGTAATCATATGTGAATTAAGGGGGTTGATGTAGGAACTAAACCTTCTATTAAGGGGTAAAATAAAACATTTCAGAGATTTACTAGAAAGGTGCAGCCAGACTCTACTACACTTTGCTGGGAGGGAAAGGTTAGTTTGCTTTTTATTTGTTTTATTACTTTATTGCCTTTTTCTATTTTGAATACTGTGATTTGTTTTATTTATCTTGTGTTTTACTTGTATTCTGCTTTTAACTGCATATTAAACCTGGAAAAAAGACGACAGCACTGTTTCTTGTAAGTCAGGCAGAAATTAGTACAGGTCAATAGAACAGATCTGTTAAGGTTAATCATTTGTGTGCTGTGGGGGTGGATCTTGGAACTAAACCTACTATTTAAGCAGTAAAATAAAACATTTCAGAGATTTACTAGAAAGGCTCGCCCAGTCTCTGTTACACTTTGCTGTGAGGGAAAGGTTAATTTGCTTTTAATTTCTTGCATTGCTTTATTTCCTTTTTCTATTTTGAATACTGTGATTTGTTTTATTTACCTTGTGTTTTACTTGTATTTTGCTTTTAACTGTATATTAAAACTTGAAAAGAGGCCGCAGCTCTTTTTTTTCCGATTCAGGCAGAAAATAGTACAGGTCAATATAACAGGTTAGTTAAGGTTAATCATCTGTGAAGTGAGGCAGTGGAGCTCGGAACAAATACCTTCTATTTAAGGGGAAAAATAAAACATGTCAAAGCTTTACCAGAAAGGCTCACCCAGACTCTGCTGCACTTTGCTGTGAGGGAAAGTTTAGTTTGCCTTTTATTTGTTGCATTATTTTATTGGCTTTTTCTATTTTTAATACTGTGATTTGTTTTATTTACCTTGTGTTTTGCTTGTATTCTTCTTCAACTGCATATTAAAACTTGAAGAAGTCCACAGCACTGTCTCTTGTGAGTCAGGCAGAAATTAGTACTGGTCAATAGAACAGGTCAGTTAAGGTTAATCATCTATGAAATGAAAGGGTGTTGCTAGGAACTAAACCTTCTATTTAAAAGGTAAAATAAAACATTTCAGAGTTTTACTAGAAAGGCTCACTCAGACTCTGCTACACTTTGCTTTGAGGGAAAGTATAGTTTGCTTTTTATTTATTGTATTACTTTATTGCCTTTTTCTTTTTTGAATACAGTGATTTGTTTTATTTACTGTGTGTTTTAATTGTCTTCTGCTTTTAACTGCATATTAAAACTTGAAAGGAGACTACAGCTCTGTCTCTTGTAAGTCAGGCAGAAATTAGTTCAGGTCAACAGAACAGGCCAGTTAAGGTTAATCATCTGTGAACTGAGGGGGTGGAGTTAGGAAGTAAACCTTCTATTTAATGGGTAAAACAAAACATTTCAGAGCTTTACTAGAAAGGCTCACGCAGTCTCTGCGACACTTTGCTTTGAGGCAAAGGTTAGTTTGCTTTTTATTTGTTTTATTACTTTACTTCCTTTTTCTATTTTGAATACTGTGATTTGTTTTTTTAACTTGTGTTTTACTTGTATTCTACTTTTAACTGCATATTAAAACTTGAAAAGAGAGCACAGCTCTGTCTTTTGTGAGTCAGGCAGAAATTAGTTGAGGTCAACTGAACAGGCCAGTTAAGGTTAATCATCTGTGAACTGAGGGGGTGGAGCTAGGAACTAAACCTTCTATTTAATGGGTAAAATAAAACATTTCAGAGCTTTACTAGAAAGGCTTACCCAGACTACTGCTACACTTTGCTGTGACGGAAAGATTAGTTTGCCTTTTATTTGTTTATTTATTTTATTGTCTTTTTCTATTTTCAAAACTGTGATTTGTTTTATGTACCTTGTGTTTTACTTGTATACTGATTTTAACTGCATATTAAAACTTGAAAAAGTCCACAGCTCTGTCTCTTCTGAGTAAGGCAGAAATGATTACAGGTCAATAGAACAGGTCAGTTAAGGTTAATCATCTGTGAACTAAGTGGGTGGCGCTAGGAACTTAACCTTCAATTTAAGGGGTAAAATAAAACATTTCAGAGCTTTAATAGAAGGGGAGGCTCTG
>NW_025059417.1:0-5416 GCF_019279795.1 Protopterus annectens
CCCGTTGGGAATATTTTGTTTTCTTGCCTCAGTGGTTTACGGATGTCAGAAAAAGTAAATAACTGTATTTCTTGTGGGAAACAGATACGCATAGGGATTACCATAATTTGTGTATACCTTGTTTGGGACCTGAGCACACGTTGTTGGGTGTGCTTTTTCTAGGTTCAATACGCACTATAAAGAAGGGTTTGGGATTGTGCCAGGTTGGTCTTTGGGAAGCGGTGAAATTTTACAATATGCCGTCGGATGCCCCGGGCCCGCCTAAAAGAAGCGCAAGGAAAAGGGCAGTTAAACCTAGGTTAGAGGTCGTCCGGACGCCGGTTCTTTAGATCAGTGGAACCGGTGGTTCCATGGAGGTTCTGGAGTCCCAGGGAGACTTTGTTTTACAGGATGTGGCCTCCCAGGAGGCAGGTCAGGCTGAGGGGCTTCTCAAATAACTGTACTCCCCTCCCTTCCTAAGGGGGTTAGGCCTCTCTTTCTGTTTCCAAGGCTTCTCCTAGAGGCAGGCCTAGTTTAGCTTCTGTGGGTGTCCCTCCTAGTTCTTCAGGTTCTGTGCCCAAGAAGCACATGCTTAAAATGGCAGAAGATTTAATTATTTTATTAGAGGTTCTATGCCCCTCCTGATAAGAGGCCTAGGTGGAACCTGAGTGTTGGGGATTTGAGCAGGCTTGGATGTGTCTGAGTCTTCAGCTGAAGACTTGCAGGAGTATTCTCATTATTCTGATTCTGATGTGGATGATTCTACTCCTTCTGCTTCTCCTCCTGAGGATTTTTCTTTTCAGAGACCCTTCATTCCATGAGAGAACATTTTAAATGGGAAGGTCAGGATTTCTCTGTTTCCCAGGAAAAGGCTTAGGGAATTTTGTTTACCCCAGCATAGGCCTTTGGCTATACCTCCTGTTCTGAATGTGGTGGAAGATGTGTTTGCAGAGGCTTCTCTTAATCCTGATTCTTTGCCTCCTGCTCCTGTTAAACCGGATAGGTATTACAGGGTGCCTGAAGCTCATAAGTATTTTTTTAAGAGTCCTAGGGCAGACCCAGAAACTGTTAGCCAGGGGCCTAAGGGTGTTAAGGCTTCTGTTGTAAAATCCGGTTCCTCAGATAAAGAGGCCGGGGCCCTTTTGGATAGAGGGGGAAAGAAAGTTTATACTTCTTCCACTCTAGCCATGAGGCTTTGAATTGCCAGTTTCACATGTTGAAATATCAAAATTATCTCCTTTCACATTGAAATCTAAGGTTGATGCTCTGGGGAAGGTATTGATTGAAAAGAGTTACAAGATTTAGTGCATGTTTCTGAACAGGTGGGTAAGCATTCTTTGCAATGTGGTTTTGATGCTGTACAGGCCTCGTCTAGGGTGGCTGCCACGGGGTTTAGTTCTTCGCAGGCATGCCTGGCTGAGGGATCAAAATTTATCTGACCATGTTAAAACAAGGATTTTGGATGCTCCTTTGCAATCTGATGTCTTGTTTGGTTCTCCTGTTGAGGCAGTTTTAAAGAAAATGGAAGACAAGGCTAAGTCTATGCAGACTGTTAAAGATTTTTGCAGGTTCAGCCTCCAAAGTTTAGTAGAAATTGGCCTACAAAGGGGGTGGACGTATCCTCTTATGATTCCCAGTCTAGGGGTAGATCTAGGCGTGGCGGGGGCAGGGGTCAGGGCTCTTTCAGGCCTAGAACAGGAGTTCTCCTGCACAGTCTTGGTGAGGGCAGGGGTCAGTCCTTTGTAAACAGACCCAATGACCTACCTTTTCAGCTGCCAGAACCTTCTGCCTGGCAGCACCTTTGGGAGGAAGGTTGGCACTTTTCAAAGAAAATTGGAGTTTGATTACCCAAGACAGATGGGTATTGGATATCATATACCCGGTTACAGGTTTTATTTCCATACCTTGCCTCCTTTCAAAGGCATGCCAGACATTCCTCCTCAACAAAGAATAGAGGCTCAAAAGCAAATTTCTCTGTTACTCCAAATAGGGGCCAGCCAGTTCCTATGCCAGAAAGGGGCCTAGGATTTTATTCTCGCCTGTTCCTAGTACCAAAAAAGGGGGAACACGTGGAGACCAATTTTGGATTTATCTATCCTCAACACTGTTCTGGACAGTCCCACGTTCAAAATGTTGGCGTTACAGCAGCGTTTACCTCTCCTGGCCAAAGATCACTGGTTGGTATCTTTGGATCTCAAGGAGGCTTACGTTCATGTTCCTATCAGGGCTAAGTTGCAGGAAGTATCTGCGTTTTCGAGCTGGGACTTCTCATTATCAGTTCTCTGCATTGCCCTTTGGCTTATCTACTGGCCCCGAGTGTTCAAGGGTTTTGGCTCCAGTGAAAGCTTTGTTCAGGCTAAAAGGAATACCGATCTATCCTTATTTGGACGACTGCCTGATTCTGGCTCAAGAAGGGGAAAAGCTTCTTCACATTTGGAATAGGTGATAGCAGTGGTAACATCCCTGGCGTATTCTCTGAGCGAAATAAAGTCCAGTCTAGTACCCTCTCAGGACATGTGCTTTCTGGGTGTGAGACTGAATACAGCATCCCAGATGGCCTTTTTTAACCCCGGACAAACAAAAGAATCTTTCCCTTTACTTCCATCAACTATCTCTCAGTCCGGGCTGACTGCAAGGACAGTCCTTCAAGCCTTAGGGTTCATGGCATCTTGTATTCTGGTGCTTCCCAATGCCAAACTGCATATGAGGAAGCTACAATGGTATCTCAAAAATGTATGGACACAGCACTGCCAGGATGTGGACACTGTCATTCAAATAATACCTTGCATTCAAAAGGAATTTTTGTGGTGGGCTCAGGAATGTCACCTAAACAAGGGACTCTCTGTGACCCGGCCAGAGGAGAGTCAGATTTTAACGACAGATGCCTCAGACAAAGCTTGGGGAGCTCATCTAAATGGAAAGTGGATACAAGACAAGTGGCCTGCCAGACTACAACATCTACATATCAACCTGAAGGAGATGTTAGCAGTCCAGTTTGCATTAATAGCTTTCAAGGATTTACTTCTTCCAGGGCAGGTGTTGATTCTAACAGACAACACAACTGCATGTGGTACATCAACAAACAAGGGGGAACACATTCTTATCCTCTATGCAGGCAAGCAATGATTTTGTGGGAGACTGCTCTCAGTTTAAATAATCTTCAGGCAAGGTTTCTGCGGGGCACAGAACTCCTTAGCAGATGTGTTAAGCAGACAAATCATGGATCCCCCAGTGGAAACTGGATCTTCATGTATTTCAGAAATTGACAGTGTCATGGGGAACTCCAGACATAGAGCTGTTCGCTTCTCCACTAAACCACCAGCTGCCAAAGTTTTGCACGGTTTCATCCCACAGCTTGGAAAGTGGATGCTCTTTCTTTCAGTTGGAAAAATCTTCATGTGTATGCCTTTCCACCTCTGCCTCTCCTCCCAAAGGTACTTCTAAAGGTCAGACAGGACAAGCCAAGGATGATTTTGATAGCTCCAGATTGGCCTCGACAGCACTGGTACCCATTACTGAGAAGTCTGGTGGAAGCCTCCATGGCCTTTGCCTTTGATTCCACATCTGTTGTCCAGGAGGACAGTCATTTGCTCAATGTCAAACTTCACTCTCTTCACCTAACAGCCTGGCATATTCTGTTTTAAACCATGAGGGTCTCAACTTCCACAACAAGTTTTGAATGTGATTTTGGAAGCTAGAAGGCCTAGTACAAGGAAAGTGTAGCAGATAAATGGAAGAGATTTTTATTTTGGAGTGCAGCAAAGGATTTGGATGTTTCTGAGCCTAATTTAAGTGTGGCTCTTCAATATCTTACTGAGTTATTGGACAAAGGTTTGTCCTTCTCTTCTATTAAGATTCATGCTGCAGCAATTTCAGCTCACTATGATTGTGACCCACCATTGTTTTCTCATCCTTTGTTCAAGCAATTTCTTAGAGGGGCAAAGAATATAAGACCCCCGAAGCTCCTACTCCTGCTTGGGATCTCAATTTTGTGTTGGAGAAACTCACTCTACAACCTTTTGAGCCTGCAGCTACTGCTGAGTTGAAATATTTTCATGGAAGACTGCTTTTTGTTGGCCATTACCTCTGCAAGAAGGGTTTCTGAATTACAGGCCCTTATGGCAGTTGAGCCTTTCTTAATTTTCCATAAGGATAGGGTATCTTTACTAATCCTTCCTTTATGCCTAAAGTGGTTTCTAGTGTGGCTTTAAACCAAACTATTCATTTGCCTACTTTTTATCCCCCAAAATAAAGGGAAAAGATTTTGCACACTTTAGATGTACACAGGCAGTTCGATATTATTTGGACAGAACTAAAGGGTTCAGGGAGTCTCAGCAGTTATTGTTTCTTTTGCTTTGTGCTCAGGGCAAGCCTGTGTCAAAACAAACTATTTCTAAGTGGATTGGTTTTGCATTGCTTTCTGTTATTCCCATCATGGCAAGAGATTCCAGCTGGGATTAGGCCTCATTCCACTAGGGCTACTGCCACTTCAACAGCTTTTGAGGGGTGGCAACTAAGGATATTTTGGAGGCAGCTACTTGGAGTTCAGTGCATACTTCTCTAGGCATTACCACCTTCCTGTACTCTAAATCCAGGGCTGGTTTGCCACTGCTGTTGCAGGGCATTTTGGCAGCTCCTGCTTCATTATAGTTTGCCATCCTCCCTTCCTCTGCTTTGGGATTCTACCCAAGTGTTAGGACTGCAGCAATGTGAGATGAAGAACATAGTACAGTTTTGTACCTACCATAAATGTAGATGTTCAAGATCCACATTGCTGCAGTCAACCCCCCTCCTTCCCTCTGTAGTTTGAGGTGGTTGTGGGGTTGGGTTAACCATCTGAGATATTCATATTTTATATATTGTATATATTGTACATATTTTGGGGTTAGGCTGGTTGGTTGTTTAGTTGTTGTCTATGGTTTTGACCTTTCTTTTGGGTCTTCTGACATCTGGGGCAAGAAAAGACTGAGGATATGGCGTCGGTCATGCGTTTGTACCCTGGCGTTCTGATGTCAGTCAAATGCCTTGACCACGTCATTTTGATAGGGGCCGAGGACAGCGGACTACCCAAGTGTTAGGACTGCAGCAATGTGGATCTTCGAACATCTACATTTATGGTAGGTACAAAACTGTACTTTTTCACAATTATTAACATATTGGAATAGAGTTACTCAGTATAAAATATTGCTGTGAGCTTATTTAACTCTGCAAAAGTTAGGAGAGCATTGTCCTTAAAAAAAAACTGGCATGGGTGTGGTCTTTTGAGGACCTGGAAATATGTTCTGGACTGTCCTCAAATCTTACCCCGGTAAAAAAAATAATTTAACCCCATCTAAGGGGGGGTTACTTTTTATGATTTCTGGTGTCTTGGGGATTGAAAAATGTTTCTTATATTAAGTCTAAGTTATGTCTAAGTTATGTTGTTTAGCTAACCCCT
>NW_025059418.1:0-5342 GCF_019279795.1 Protopterus annectens
AAGGCTTAAGACCTCGGCTCCAGCTTCAGAGTCGAGGCCTAAGGCTTCACCTACTGCTTCATCGGCTCGGCTGGAGCCGATGAGTCTGACTGCAGTATCTGTGGTTCCTCGGCTCCGGCGGAGCCGAGGCATTAGAATTCCTGGGTCGGCTCGATCAGACCATCGGAGCCGACATCTAGAAAGAGATCGAGGTCACCGTCCCTTGGCTCCGTTCATTCGGCTCCAGCATCTCCCTGCTGTCTGAACGGAGCCATAGATCTCACTCCTCTAGGTCATCGAGGCTCTCAGATCATGACCTTCAGAGGGTAGTGAGTAGACTTTGAAGTCCGAGGCACTGGCCCAAATGCTTCAGAGCCCGACTCATCAGTCGATGCCTCAACTTGTTCCATAAATATTCCTCCTCCGACTCCTTTGAGCTCGGAGCTGGGGCGGCTCGGGACCGAGACTGTGGTAGCGTCGAGCCGATACATTTGTCTTCGGCTCCGTCGTCGGCTCCAATTTCTTCTTTGAAGAATCTCGGCGCGACTTCCCTGCGCCGGGGTGAGTGGCATCGGACCCTTGTCCGACCCCCTCTCCTCTCGGTGCTTCGGCGCTGGTGAGTTCGGCTCCGACATCGGCCTCGAGCCATCACTGTCGGTGCCGAGGGAGGTTCTCAGCTTCGGAGCGGGACCTCTGGCTCTGCCTGACAGGGGTGCATTCGAGGTCATGCGGAGTGTGTTGGAACCTGGTTCACTCCACAGTCGGCTCCGTCCGCCCCTCCCTCTTCGGTGCCTCAGGTTATGTCTACTCTCTCCCTCATCCCAGACCGCAGAGAGCCAGCTCCTCAAGAATCCCCTGTGGGGATCTCATCCTCTTCCGAGGCCTATCCTGAATTGGCAGAAGAGCCCCTAGGAAGAGAAAGTGTAAGAGGAAACACATAGACTCACCTGAGTCTGTCACCTCTGACACAGATTTAGAGGATTCAGAGGGTTCCCCCGTTCCCCTTCTGAAGATGTCTCTCTTTTGCAGACATTCTAGAGATCCTGAAACAGAGGGGAAATTGGCCAGCCCTTAACCCTTCAGAGGATGAATCTGTGTATCTTGAGGCGTTTGGCTCTCGCCCTTCCACCTCCTGGGTGTCCCCCTTGACCCCTCATGCAGGTGGTTGCAAGAAGGCCTGGGCGGCTCCTGATTCAGTGGACCCCACCCCAGGAGACCCTCCAAATTTATAACAGCACCAACTGACAAGCAATTTCTCACAAAGGTGTTTCTGTGGATGCTATGGTGGTAGCTGCTGCCACAAGAAGGAACTAGCTGATCCTTCAGTGCCTGTCCATCCCCTAACAAGAATCTAGGTCATGGACAGGTCGGGAAGCGGATGTTCTCGTCAGCGACCTTTGCATGTCGCTGAACTACCTATGCCATTTTACGTCTTCAAAGGACTTGATCAAAGCGAGTGACATGTTGAAGGATCCTACAGCTGGGTTTTCAAGACAAGATGAACACTCAGCTGGCTACCCTGAACTCCATAGCTAACTCCTCCATGCCTCCTTTCTTATGCGGCTGATGGAGCGAGTAGGCGCAGGGACAGGTGTGGCCTTACGAGGCATGCCTGGATGCGGCTATGCAACTTTGCGGACCCCTTTAAAAGTCTTTCACTAATTCCCGTTTGATGGATCATCTCTTTTGGTCCTCAAGTGAAAGAAACCTTGACTAGGTGCGAGACGATGGCAAGACTCTTTCTGCCGAGTCCGTTTTCTACTCCTTCTAGGCCTTACCCCAAAGGCCAGAAAAGTGGGAAAATGTGGTTCCTAAACAATCTCAAGGGACTTGCCTGACGACAAAGTCGGTTCCCGCCAGAGGCAGAGGGGGAACAACAATGGTAGATGCACCCTAGAGGCAGGGGGTCCGCAGAACCAGGGCAATCGGAAGTCTTCTCTGATAAGCCCTTTCAGCATCCCTGAGGTGTGACTGCCCACCTTCGGAGGCAGTCGGGGGAAGATTGTCACTGTACCCAGAAGCCTGGCTATCCCTGACTCAAGACAAATGGGTACAGTCCATCATTTCCGAAGGCTATTCCATTCCCTTTCTTCGCATTCCAAACCAATCAAAAAAATCCCTTCCAGATGTTCCACCCGCTCAAAGGGATCTTGCAGCTTTGGAAATTTCAAAGCTGCTTGCAAAAAGAGCAATTCAGCCAGTTCCAGCAGACCAGCAAGGATCCGGAATCTACTCAAGGTTCTTTTTAGTTCCAAAGAAAACAGGGGACTGGAGACCAATTTTGGATCTCAGTATCTTGAACAAGTCAGTCAAGAAAACAAGATTTCGGATGGTCACGCTGCAGTCCATCCTTCCCCTTTTGGGAAAGGAAACTGGATGTGCTCTATAGACCTTCAGGATGCGTACTATCACATAAAAATGAACAGACGCTCCAGAAGATTCCTCCGCTTCAGGCTGGGAACCAGTCATTTTCAATTCAGGGCCCTGCCCTTTGGTCTCACCACTGCCCCCCGGGTGTTTACCAAATGCATGGCAGTGGTAGCTTCTCACCTGAGACGTCAAGGATTCCAGGTGTTTCCATATTTGGACGACTGGCTCCTCACAGCTCCCACCAAGCATCTTCTTCTAATGGCCAGGGACTACACCTTTCGCATTTGTCAAAAGTTAGGCATTTCAATAAATTGCAAAAAGTCTGTTTTGTCGCCTTGTCGTACTATTACCTTCATAGGCAAATCTAGACACAGTCAACATGTCTGCAGACTAACACATCAGAGAATAGCAGACATACACAAACTGGTCTCACTTCTTCAGCAGCAACAGAGTCAAAGCCAGGTTAGTTCTGAAAGTGTTGGGATTATGGCGGCTGCCATACCTCTGCTTCCATTAGCCAGATTCCACATGAGAATCCTTCAATGGATGCTCTTCACCAATGGTCATACCAGCAACTTCCATGTCCCACACCATTATGATTACGCGACATGCAGGAATCATCTTCTGTGGTGGATGTCTTCCCTCAGCTCTTATTGGGAAGACCCTTTGTTCCCTTCCTCCGGTTGCTACTCTGACAACGGACCTCCCTGATCGGGTGGGGGCATTATCAGGGCAGAACTGTCCAGGGCACATGGCAACCACGAATGCCACTTGCACATAAATGTTCTAGAGATGAGAGCAGTGCTTTTAGCGTTGCAAGCCCTTCAAGACTCTCTTCCCTTGGGAACGATAGCAATCCAGACAGGGCAATATGTCTGTAGTGTGGTATATCAACAAACAAGGCGGAACCAGGTCCTACCCCTGTGTCGAGAAGCACTCAGACTGTGGCAATGGGCGATTTCTTCTCAGCGGTTTCTGATAGAACGCACATCCCGGAAGTCCAATCAAATCGGACAAGTTGAGCAGAGCTATCCTCATGCCTCACGAGTGGTCTCTGAAAGACTCTGTTGTGAGAGAAATTTTTCTCAAGTGGGGTCAGCCTTGCTGCAACCTTTTGCTACTCCCCAAAACAGCAAGTGCAGAGATTTTTCACCCTATTCCCCTACCAGGCCAGCCCAGCAGAGCGCTCTAGTCCAAGTTTGGCCCGGGACTTCTGTATGCATTTCCTCCTTCCCACTAATCTCTCAAGTGATACAGAAAGCTATCGCTCAGAAGGCCTCATTGATCCTCATTGCTCCTTACTGGCCTCGACAGGTTTGGTTCCCCTTTCTACATCAATTTCTTTTGGGAGCGACCTTGGCACCTGGACCTAGTTCCAGATCTTTTGATCCATCAGTCGGGTCAGTTTCATCGCTCCCTTCCCTCTCTGAACCTCACTGCTTGGTTCCTCCAGTTCCAACCTTAGCCAGGCTTCCTCAATTAGCTCACTCTGTTCGAGATATTTTGATAGCTTCCATAAATCTTCCACTAGAAAGATTTATTTGAGTAAGTGGAACGTTTACTATTGGGCTCAAGGAAGGACATAGATCCTTTCACTGCTTCCATCCAAATGGTCCTTGATTTTCTAGCTGAACTCTTCCATGCAGGTTCATCTCCTTCTACTCTTAAAGTTCAATTGGCAGCTATTTCTAACTTTCATGTGGGCATTTCAGAGTCTGCCATCATGTCCCACAAGCTTTGCAAAGCCTTTTTGAAGGAGTTTTCTACTCAGACCTCCTATAAGAAATCCTCCTCCTCCTTGGGACCTAAATTTAGTTCTCAGTTCTTTGATTCTCCCCCTTTCGAACCTGCAGCCTCCTGTTCTTTAAAATTGCTATCATGGAAGACTCTCTTTCTGGTAGCTATTACTTCAGCTAGAAGAGTTTCAGAACTTCATGCACTCAGCTGTCGACCTCCTTATCTGTTGTTCCATAAGGACAGGGTATCTTACGAACCAACCCGTCTTTTTACCTAAGATAGCCTTGCGTCTAACCTAAATCAAAGCATTGACCTCCCTGTGTTTTTCCAGAATATTCTAATAGGTCTGAACAAAATTGCATTGGCTAGATGTTCATCGTCAGTTAAGGTACTATTTGGATAGAACCAAACAATTCAGAAAATCTGACCAGCTGTTTGTCTCTTATGCAGAAGGCAGAAAGGGACTTTCAGTTTCAAAGGTATCATTATCCAGATGGCTAACATCTCTGATTTCCCTTGTTTATGAAATTAGACACCAAAAGCTGCCTAACAAACCTAAAGCCCATTCCACCAGAGCTTTGGCTACTTCTATAGCCTTCCAAGACAGACTGCCTATTGACACCATTTGTGCAGCGGCTACTTGGGCTACTCCTCACACTTTCATTTCTCATTATAAGTTGGATTTAGCTTCTAGGCATAGAGCTAACTTTGGTTCCACTGTTCTCAAGAGTCTGTTCCGTTAGGCCACCCGGGACAAGGTGCTAGGGCGGTCCCATCCAGCAAGAATGAAGGCGAGATAGACAACTTAACATATAGAAGTTATGTTCTTACCATAACGTTCCATGTTAGTTGTCTTCTTCTCCTTCTTCTTGCCCACCCTCCTTCCCCTGGCCTGGACAGACCTAGAGGAGTTTGATGTGACCTCTCTTTCTACCACCTCTTTACTTAGGTATATGCTGTGCATATTTTCCTGGATCAGGATGTAGGTCACCCTTCTCTTCTCCCTGGTTTATAGAGGTGGACTTTTTTAGTTATTCTATTCTATTATAAGCTGGGTAGCTTACAAACGAGATCTGAGGTAACTCGCCTAGCATTGTGGGATATAGGGGGCCCCGGGGGTGGAACCAACTCTCGAGCTTTTAGAGTGGCAGCGAGGGGTCAACCCATCCAGCAAGAAAAGGGAGAAGAAGACAACTAACATGGAGCGTTATGGTAAGAACATAACTTCTATTTTTCTTCACCTCTAGATCACCCAC
>NW_025059419.1:0-5218 GCF_019279795.1 Protopterus annectens
TTTTTACTCTTTTTTGCAAACCACATTCTGCATTCCCCCAATCCCCATCACATTTACATTAAAAAATTTTCTATTTTTGCCTTTCTTCCCCCATTTATTTCCCACATTTTTCCTTTCCTTCCCACCCCATTTATCTGTACTTATGTAATAATTTATATCTCCCATGGAAATGTAAATCCATGCCCTCTTACAGAAGTTTAATTACATTCATCCTTTAACTCTGCATATCTGTAATCCATGAGCACCCATTATATTCACACTTTCTACCCTATAAAAAATTTTCTTCACTAGCCTTACATGACCATTTAAAATTTTTACAAGCTATTACTATAAATCCATCAGACATTAATCCCAATAACAGGGTTCCATTTCTTCTGTAAATATACTAATACTGTTTTAAACATATTTTGGATGGAATTTCCCCCAAACCCTGATTCCCCTATATTAAATCACAAATTGATCAACCATTTAAAAAACCCCCAAACTCATTTTGTCAAAAATGAATTAATAAAAAAATAACACAACTCCATGTTTTGGAATCTACCCCTTTGATATTTTGTCTAACAGTTGGGTTAAAATGTAACTAAAGACAATTACCCCATGGTTACACCCGCCTTGCCCTTAGCCAAAAAATGGTATAGCAGTTCTATTCTAATCTGATTTTCAAATAACCATCTTCAAAAAAAATTGGACTCTAATGTGAGATACTTATTGCTACATAAATGTAAAATTTATCTATATTATCTGCATCATTTCCAGGAATAACATTATCCCATCCATCCTTTGCTGGTTATCTTTAAGCCTTTCTTATGATTTTAAACATTGATTGTGTTGAAACAAAAATCCCCCATTGCCATATTAATCTCAGGGGTTTCCCCAAACTATTCCCATACTGAAAAAACAAGACAAAAAAAAGAAACCCCTTAGTTTGGGATATTTTAAATAATAAACCCCCAGACATGCAACCCCTGATGCGTAAGTGCCACTCACTAATACTTTATGGCTAAAAACCAATACATTCCCCCTTTTGAAATTAAAAAAAATTTCTTGATCATTCATGAAAGAGCATGAAATTTGGGTTTGAAAACATTTTTTAGACTAAGCTGTTATTTTTTAAATTTAAATTTTTGGGATACTAACCATGTCTACCTGCTCTATTAAGATAAGAACTAAATCTGCATGGTTTCTAAAAAAACTTATCTCAGAAATAAATGGTAAATCACATTAACTAAAATTTGACCTTCAAAACTACAAACTGAGAAATGAAACAATAAAAGCTATACTGTATAAAAAAAAATTACCTACATTACAGACCCATTAAACCCCAAAAATTCTGGGGTATTAATGTTATTACATGTAATCTATCACACCTAACCCACAACCCCTGAAAGGGCAAAAAACAAATGTTGTTAATCCTTTTTTTACCAAAACAATTCAAACTTTGCCAGTCATTTTTAAAAAATAACATATTAATTCTGACATAAAATCCCTTTCTTTAACAACAGCATTCATTCTCATTTTTGAAAAAAAACCATGCATTCTGCTGACCAATACCAAAAAACGTTAGGGCCAAAACATAAACATCTCCCTTCTCATCAATGAACATCACCCTTGGTTAAACTATTCTCATCAATAGAAATCCCCTTTTTAATCTCAATTCACATCAATAGAACCCTCACATTGGTTACCCCTCTCCATTTATCAATAGAAATACCCTTGCTTATCATCTCCATTTATCATTAGAACCATCACCATTGTTACCCCCTTTTCTCATCACTAGAAACACCCTTGCTTAATCATTTTTATCACTAGAAAACACCATTGCTTACATCTATACTATCAATAAAAATACATTGTTGCCCCTTCCCTTCTCATCAATAGAACCATACCCTTGTTCACTCCATTCTCATTAAAATACCCTTGCTTAATTATACATAATGGGAAACCCTCACCATTGTTTGCATTCCATTCTATACTAGAACCATCACCCTTGTTACCCATTTCATCAATAGAACCATCACATTGCTTAAACTCCATTCTCATAATAGAACCATCACCCTTGTTAATTCCCTTCTATCAAAAGAAATACCCTTGTTAATCTCCATTCTCATCAAAAAATCACCATTCTTAATCTCCATTCTATCATGAAAACACCCTTGCTTACCCCCTCTCCATTTATGAATAGAACCATCACCCTTGTTACCCCCCTTCTTTCATCCCAGAACCATCACCATTGGTTAAACTATTCTCATCAATAGAAATACCATTGGTTACATCTCCATTTATTAATAGAAACCCGTTGTTTAAACTATTTCATCAATAGAACCATCACCCTTGCTTACCCATCTCCTTTATCAATAGAACCATCACCATTGCTTAATCTCCATTCTCATCATAGAACCATCACCCTTGTTACATCTCCCTTCTCATATAGAACCCTCACCCTTGTTACCCCCTCTCCATTCTCATCAATGAACCATCACCATTGTTAATCTATTCTCATATGAACCATCACCCTTGTTACCCCTCCCATTTATCAAAAGAAGTACCATTGTTCCCCCTCTCCATTCTATCAAAAGAACCATCACCTTGCTTACATCTCCCTTCTCATCAATAGAAACCCTCACCATTGCTTAATATTCTCATCAATGAAAACACCATTGCTTACCTACAGTTAGCAGCCAAATTTTAAATTACCTCATCTCCATTTATCAATAGAACCATCACCATTGGTTAAACTCCATTCTCATCAATAGAACCATCACCATTGCAATCTCCATTACATCAATAGCATCACCATTGCTTACCCCCTCTCCATTTCATCAAAGTCACCATTGGTTACCCCCTCTCCATTCTCATCAATGAAAACACCATTGCTTACCCCCTTCCCTTCATCAATGAACCCATGAAGGATATATCCCCAAACTTTGGGTTCTCATATTATTCCTTTTAAGGGGGGTCATGAAGTCTCCAACTATCTTCCCATAGATTTTCCATCTGATTATGGAAAAATGTATCCCCAGGTTGTGACCCTTCTCCATAATATGTTTAATAACATGGTTTCAGACCTTCTGTTGTCTTTTTTATAGACAATCCAAAAAGTAACCTTAACATGCTTTTCTGCACTTTTCATTGACCTATCCAAGGTTTTCATGATAAATCACAAATTTCATAAAATTTCAAATCTCTGTCATGACATACGCTATAAAAAGGTTTCAGTCTTTTAAATGCAAAAAAATGTGTTGCACCATTCTTTCTATCATCTACCTGTTAATATTTGTCATCAATCCATACTGGGTCTGTTTTTTATATTCATCAATGACCTTCAAAAGTTGCACATGTTACAATACATGATGATCACATTTATGTTCAGCCACTTCTGTATCTGAACTTCACTCCCATACACAAGACGTGTTTAACTCTGTAGAACTATGGTTTACAAAATGCTGTTACCTACTAAACCATAAAAAAAATAAACTTCTCCTTTGTACGCCTACCAGTAAATCTACCTCAATAGACTTCACTGTAACATCCAATAATGGTAGTCTTATATCCCAAGATCTTACTACCAAACTGCTAGGTATCACCATAGACAACAACCCTAACTGTGACTCTCATAACAACATTTGCTACTAATAAAAATAGGCTCTCTTTATGGATCATCCTTCCTCACTTGCAACTAGAAAAACATGCCACACCCATCTCATCTCTACCCTTCTTTATACCTCACCCATTTTACTGTCTGTCAAAAATTAAGAACTAGAAAACTTACAATATATAGCCAGGTTTGCCAAGGTTTACAGAACACACCACTGTATTAATCTAAAGCATCTAGGGGGGTGGTTCAGCAGCAGCTGAAATTTAATCAACTTGCCATCTCCATAAAATCTTTATCAACCTGCCAAGTTATCCTATCTAACCTTATTCACCCCTACTATAAGTGAAGTCCCTAAGATCTTCACATTGTAAATATCAATAAATCAAACAATGAGCTGGAGACTCTCTTTCTCTAATACTGTTGGAAATGAATCTACTTCCTCCAAACTTTCCACATTCCTCTATTACTCTTCAAAATAAACTTAAGCTTTTCCTGAAAACACATTGGATGTGCCCCTGTACTAAACCTGACTGACCAACATACTCTTGTTACTTGATTCAGCCTTACCTTTTCATCTCTGCAACAATTTCATCTTAACAATGACTATTCTACCTCCCCATCATACTCTTGCTTAGTACTGTATTCTCAAAAAAGTGACATGTTGTACTACTAGATGTATTACTCAACTGCTACTCCATTTTACTTTCTTTTTATCTTCCTTTTATCTAGATTTATACTGTACTTTTTAGCTATTATTCCTTCTGAACATTTAATTGTAACTTCATTAGTAATTCTACTAAGTCTAGTCAAATATTTAGCATTTTTTATACTTTATAAATGTGTGACCACCTATTTTTTTTTCTTTACGTTGAATGTATTTGCATTTTAAATATGTACTGCTGTAGATGTGAACTTTATTTGAACTGTTTGAAGCTTATCTCCCTGGGCCTCTACTGAAAAAAAAGGACATGTATCAAGCTAGACTAGCCCGGTCAACAAATGTAAAATAAAAAATTACATTTACATGATCATTAATGCAGACAGCATTACACATGGTAGTTGCACTGTTCTGTGTGTACTGCAGTTATATATCTACACAAGTTCATAGGTAGGTACTAGGCTATTGGCCCTAAGGCCTATATAAGCCTAGCTAAATGGTAACCTAGCTTTTGCCAAACCGATTATTTTCCTGTTTCGCACAGCCACAGAAGTAATGGTGAATTTCTATCTATCCAATCATCAAGATTTTCTTGAAGAGTGCTGATGAGATTTGTTTGATATAGATAGGTAGTTTGTTCCAGAGTATGGGAAGTCTCTGGGACAGAAATCTATCCTTCCAGCATGTTATGTTTATTGTGGTGACAAAATTTGGTTAGAGCAAGTAGCTCAGAGGTTGGGATTTCTTTACATGGAGCATGTAACAGCTCTGGGTTTGACATGTTTGAATGTTGCAGAGATGCTTGAGTGAAAGTGTGGATTTTGCAACCATCTGCATAGGGCATCTGTTTGAGCGGCAATTCTTGTAATGTATTTTGGCCTTACAGTTGTTGTAAGTTTTGAGGTATATACCAAAAGGGCGTTGTACCATAATGGGTCATGATTGATGTGTAGAGGGCATGA
>NW_025059420.1:0-3583 GCF_019279795.1 Protopterus annectens
TTCAAAAAACAGTGAAAGGGGTAGATATCATTTACCCTGGAGTCTCTTTATGGGGATGTGCTGTTTATGAGTTCTCGCACTGGTGGGGTCCTGAGGGTCCTGAGTGCCACTCGGTAGGCAACTGGAATTGGGGCTACCACGAGGGTCAATGCTGCCTGACCATAAAGCACAGTTAGTTTGTGTGTTGCAGGAATATTAAGTGAACTGGAAGTTAGTCAGTGTTTGCTGAATTTTGTTATTTGCTAGTAATTACAGGTGTGGGTGTAGCCACATTCTTTGATTTCCTGTCCTTGCCTATTTAAGTGGTACAGTGTGAAATATTTTCTGCTTAAAAACCTCAGCTTTGGCCGGCTAAGAACTTGCTGTATTCAACTGGACATATAAGAGAATTAAGTACCTTTATCTGCACTTTTTTTCAAACAAATACAGTATTTAAATTGATTTTAACTGTGTGTTGCAGGAATATTAAGTGAACTGGAAGTTAGTCAGTGTTTGCTGAATTTTGTTATTTGCTAGTAATTACAGGTGTGGGGGTAGCCACATTCTTTGATTTCCTGTCCTTGCCTATTTAAATGGTACAGTGTGAAATATTTTCTGCTTAAAAACCTCAGCGTTGGCTGGCTAAGAACATGCTGTATTCAACTGGATGTATAACAGAATTTTAGTACTTTTATCTGCACTTTTTTTTTCAAAAAAATACAGTATTTTAATTGATTTTAACTGTGTGTTGCAGGAATATTAAGTGAACTGGAAGTTAGTCAGTGTTTGCTGAATTTTCTTATTTGCTAGTTATTACAGGTGTGGGGGTAGCCACATTCTTTGATTTCCTGTCCTTGCCTACTTAAGTGGTACAGAGTGAAATATTTTCTGCTTAAAAATCTCAGCTTTGGCTGGCTAAGAACTTGCTGTATTCAACTGGACGTATAACAGAATTTAAGTACCTTTATCTGCACTTTTTTTCAAAAAAATAGAGTATTTAAATTGATTTTAACTGTGTGTTGCAGGAATATTAAGTGAACTGGAAGTTAGTCAGTGTTTGCTGAATTTTGTTATTTGCTAGTAATTACAGGTGTGGGGGTAGCCACATTCTTTGATTTCCTGTCCTTGCCTATTTAAGTGGTACAGTGTGAAATATTTTCTGCTTAAAAACCTCAGCTTTGGCCGGCTAAGAACTTGCTGGATTCAACTGGACGTATAAGAGAATTTAAGTACCTTTATCTGCACTTTTTTTTAAAAAAAATACAGTATTTAAATTGATTTTAACTGTGTGTTGCAGGAATACTAAGTGTACTGGAAGTTAGTCAGTGTTTGCTGAATTTTGTTATTTGCTAGTAATTACAGGTGTGGCGGTAGCCACATTCTTTGATTTCCTGTCCTTGCCTATTTAAGTGGTACAGTGTGAAATATTTTCTGCTTAAAAACCTCAGCTTTGGCCGGCTAAGAACTTGCTGTATTCAACTGGACGTATAAGAGAATTTAAGTACCTTTATCTGAACTTTGTTTAAAAAAAAATACAGTATTTAAATTGATTTTAACTGTGTGTTGCAGGAATATTAAGTGAACTGGAAGTTAGTCAGTGTTTGCTGAATTTTGTTATTTGCTAGTAATTACAGGTGTGGGGGTAGCCACATTCTTTGATTTCCAGTCCTTGCCTATTTAAGTGGTACAGACTGAAATATTTTCTGCTTAAAAACCTCAGCTTTGCCCGGCTAAGAACTTGCTGTATTCAACTGGACGTATAAGAGAATTTAAGTTCCTTTCTTTGCACTTTTTTTTTCAAAAAAAATACAGTATTTAAATTGATTTTACCAGTGTTGCAGGAATATTAAGTGAACTGGAAGTTAGTCAGTATTTACTGAATTATGTTAATTGCTAGTAATTACAGGTGTGGGGGTAGCCACATTCTTTGATTTCCTGTCCTTGCCTATTTAAGTGGTACAGTGTGAAATATTTTCTGCTTAAAAACCTCAGCTTTGGCCGGCTAAGAACTTGCTGTATTCAACTGGACGTATAAGAGAATTTAAGTACCTTTATCTGCACTTTTTTTTCAAAAAAATACAGTATTTAAATTGATTTTAACTGTGTGTTGCAGAAATATTAAGTGAACTGGAACTTAGTCAGTGTTTGTTGAATTTTGTTATTTGCTAGTAATTACAGGTGTGGGGGTAGCCACATTCTTTGATTTCCTGTCCTTGCCTATTTAAGTGGTACAGTGTGAAATATTTTCTGCTTAACAACCTCAGCTTTGGCCGGCTAAGAACTTGCTGTTTTCAACTGGACGTATAAGAGAATTTAAGTACATTCATCTGCACTTTTTTTTCAAAAAAATACAGTATTTAAATTGATTTTAACTGTGTGTTGCAGGAATATTAAGTGAACTAGAAGTTAGTCAGTCTTTGCTGAATTATGTTATTTGCTAGTAATTACAGGTGTGGGGGTAGCCACATTCTTTGATTTCCTGTCCTTGCCTATTCAAATGGTACAGTGTGAAATATTTTCTGCTTAAAAACCTCAGCTTTGGCCGGCTAAGAACTTGCTGTATTCAACTGGACATATAAGAGAATTAAGTACCTTTATCTGCACTTTTTTTTCAAAAAAATACAGTATTTAAATTGATTTTAACTGTGTGTTGCAAGAATATTAAGTGAACTGGAAGTTAGTCAGTGTTTGCTGAATTTTGTTATTTGCTAGTAATTACAGGTGTGGGGGTAGCCACATTCTTTGATTTTCTGTCCTTGCCTATTTAAGTGGTACAGTGTGAAATATTTTCTGCTTAAAAACCTCAGCTTTGGCCGGCTAAGAACTTGCTGTATTCAACTGGACGTATAAGAGAATTTAAGTACCTTTATCTGCACTTTTTTTCAAAAAATACAGTATTTAAATTGATTTTAACTGTGTGTTGCAGGAATATTAAGTGAACTGGAAGTTAGTCAGTGTTTGCTGAATTTTGTTATTTGCTAGTAATTACAGGTGTGGGGTAGCCACATTCTTTGATTTCCTGTCCTTGCCTATTTAAGTGGTACAGTGTGAAATATTTTCTGCTTAAAACCTCAGCTTTGGCCGCTAAGAACTTGCTGTATTCAACTGGACGTATAAGAGAATTTAAGTACCTTTATCTGCACTTTTTTTTCAAAAAATACAGTATTTAAATTGATTTTAACTGTGTGTTGCAGGAATATTAAGTGAACTGGAAGTTAGTCAGTGTTTGCTGAATTTTGTTATTTGCTAGTAATTACAGGTGTGGGGGTAGCCACATTCTTTGATTTCCTGTCCTTGCCTATTTAAGTGGTACAGTGTGAAATATTTTCTGCTTAAAAACCTCAGCTTTGGCCGGCTAAGAACTTGCTGTATTCAACTGGACGTATAAGAGAATTTAAGTACCTTTATCTGCACTTTTTTCAAAAAAATACAGTATTTAAATTGATTTTAACTGTGTGTTGCAGGAATATTAAGTGAACTGGAAGTTAGTCAGTGTTTGCTGAATTTTGTTATTTGCTAGTAATTACAGGTGTGGGGGTAGCCACATTCTTTGATTTCCTGTCCTTGCCTATTTAAGTGGTACAGTGTGAAATATTTTTTTTTA
>NW_025059421.1:0-4460 GCF_019279795.1 Protopterus annectens
TCTTGTGTAGGGTGGATAATACCCTACACACCTGCAGAGTTTCAGCCTCCTAGCTTTTTCCTCTTGGAGAAAAACAACTTTCCAGGGTTATTTTTTCTCTATGCAGAAACATGCTTGAAATGCATATGAAAGCTTAAAACAATAAACGGTCATACTGAAACTGGCAGTTAAGCCAGAACCAGGATTGCCCTACCCCTTTGTAGGGTGGATAGTACCCTACACACCTGCAGAGTTTCAGCCTCCTAGCTTTTTCCCTCTTGGAGAAAAACAACTTTCCAGGGTTATTTTTTCTCTATGCAGAAACATGCTTGAAATGCATAGGGAAAGCTAAAACAATAAATGGTCATACTGAAACTGGCTGTTAAGCCAGAACCAGGATTGCCCTGCACCTTTGTAGGGTGGATAGTACCCTACACACCTGCAGAGTTTCAGCCTCCTAGCTTTTTCCCTCTTGGAGAAAAACAACTTTCCAGGGTTACTTTTTCTCTATGCAGAAACATGCTTGAAATGCATAGGGAAAGCTAAAAACAATAAACGGTCATACTGAAACTGGCAGTTAAGCCAGAACCAGGATTACCCTACCCCTTTGTAGGGTGGATAGTACCCTACACACCTGCAGAGTTTCAGCCTCCTAGCTTTTTCCCTCTTGGAGAAAAACAACTTTCCACAGGTATTTTTTTCTCTATGCAGAAACATGCTTGAAATGCAAAAAGAAAGCTAAAAAAATAAATGGTCATACTGAAACTGGCAGTTAAGCCAGAACCAGGATTGCCCTACCCTTTGTAGGGTGGATAATACCCTACACACCTGCAGAGTTTCAGCCTCCTAGCTTTTTCCCTCTTGGAGAAAAACAACTTTCCAGGGTTATTTTTTCTCTATGCAGAAACATGCTTGAAATGCATAGGGAAAGCTAAAACAATAAACGGTCATACTGAAACTGGCAGTTAAGCCAGAACCAGGATTGCCCTGCCCCTTTGTAGGGTGGATAGTACCCTACACACCTGCAGAGTTTCAGCCTCCTAGCTTTTTCCCTCTTGGAGAAAAACAACTTTCCAGGGTTATTTTTTCTCTATGCAGAAACATGCTTGAAATGCATAGGGAAAGCTAAAAACAATAAACGGTCATACTGAAACTGGCAGTTAAGCCAGAACCAGGATTGCCCTACCCCTTTGTAGGGTGGATAGTACCCTACACACCTGCAGAGTTTCAGCCTCCTAGCTTTTTCCCTCTTGGAGAAAAACAACTTTCCAGGGTTATTTTTCTCTATGCAGAAACATGCTTGAAATGCATAGGGAAGCTAAAAACAATAAACGGTCATACTGAAACTGGCAGTTAAGCCAGAACCAGGATTGCCCTACCCTTTGTAGGGTAGATAGTACCCTGCACATCTACAAAGTTTCAGCCTCCTAGCTTTTTCCCTCTTGGAGAAAACCAACTTTCCTCAGGTATTTTTTTCTCTATGCAGAAATATGCTTGAAATGCAAAAAGAAAGCTAAAAACAATAAACAGTCATACTGAAACTGGCAGTTAAGCCAGAACCAGGATTGCCTTACCCCTTTGTAGGGTGGATAGTACCCAACACACCTGCAAAGTTTCAGCCTCCTAGCTTTTTAACTCTTGGAGAAAAACAAGTTTCCAGGGGTATTTTTTCTATATGCAGAAACATGCTTGAAATTCAAAAAGAAAGCTAAAAACAATAAATGGTCATACTGAAACTGGCAGTTAAGCCAGAACCAGGATTGCCTTACCACTTTGTATGGTGGATTGTACCCTACACACCTGCAGAGTTTCAGCCTCCTAGCTTTTTCCCTCTTGGAGAAAAACAACTTTCCAGGGTTATTTTTTCTCTATGCAGAAACATGCTTGAAATGCATAGGGAAAGCTAAAAACAATAAACGGTCATACTGAAACTGGCAGTTAAGCCAGAACCAGGATTGCCCTACCCCTTTGTAGGGTGGATAGTACCCTACACACCTGCAGAGTTTCAGCCTCCTAGCTTTTTCCCTCTTGGAGAAAAACAACTTTCCAGGGTTATTATTTCTCTATGCAGAAACATGCTTGAAATGCATAGGGAAAGCTAAAACAATAAACGGTCATACTGAAACTGGCAGTTAAGCCAGAACCAGGATTGCCCTACCCTTTGTAGGGTGGATAGTACCCTACACACCTGCAGAGTTTCAGCCTCCTAGCTTTTTCCCTCTTGGAGAAAAACAACTTTCCAGGGTTATTTTTCTCTATGCAGAAACATGCTTGAAATGCATAGGGAAAGCTAAAAACAATAAACGGTCATACTGAAACTGGCAGTTAAGCCAGAACCAGGATTGCCCTACCCCTTTGTAGGGTGGATAGTACCCTACACACCTGCAGAGTTTCAGCCTCCTAGCTTTTTCCCTCTTGGAGAAAAACAACTTTCCAGGGTTATTTTTTCTCTATGCAGAAACATGCTTGAAATGCATAGGGAAAGCTAAAACAATAAACGGTCATACTGAAACTGGCAGTTAAGCCAGAACCAGGATTGCCCTACCCCTTTGTAGGGTGGATAGTACCCTACACACCTGCAGAGTTTCAGCCTCCTAGCTTTTTCCCTCTTGGAGAAAAACAACTTTCCACAGGTATTTTTTTCTCTATGCAGAAACATGCTTGAAATGCAAAAGAAAGCTAAAAACAATAAACGGTCATACTGAAACTGGCAGTTAAGCCAGAACCAGGATTGCCCTACCCCTTTGTAGGGTGGATAGTACCCTACACACCTGCAGAGTTTCAGCCTCCTAGCTTTTTCCCTCTTGGAGAAAAACAACTTTCCAGGGTTATTTTTTCTATGCAAAAACATGCTTGAAATGCACAGGGAAAGCTAAAAGCAATAAATGGTCATACTGAAACTGGCAGTTAAGCCAGAACCAGGATTGCCCTACCCCTTTGTAGGGTGGATAGTACCCTACACACCTGCAGAGTTTCAGCCTCCTAGCTTTTTTCCTCTTGGAGAAAAACAACTTTCCAGGGTTATTTTTTCTTCATGCAGAAACATGCTTGAAATGCATAGGGAAAGCTAAAAACAATAAACGGTCATACTGAAACTGGCAGTTAAGCCAGAACCAGGATTGCCCTACCCCTTTGTAGGGTGGATAGTACCCTACACACCTGCAGAGTTTCAGCCTCCTAGCTTTTTCCCTCTTGGAGAAAAACAACTTTCCACAGGTATTTTTTTCTCTATGCAGAAACATGCTTGAAATGCAAAAAGAAAGCTAAAACAATAAATGGTCATACTGAAACTGGCAGTTAAGCCAGAACCAGGATTGCCCTACCCCTTTGTAGGGTGGATAATACCCTACACACCTGCAGAGTTTCAGCCTCCTAGCTTTTTCCCTCTTGGAGAAAAACAACTTTCCAGGGTTATTTTTTCTCTATGCAGAAACATGCTTGAAATGCATAGGGAAAGCTAAAAACAATAAACGGTCATACTGAAACTGGCAGTTAAGCCAGAACCAGGATTGCCCTGCCCCTTTGTAGGGTGGATAGTACCCTACACACCTGCAGAGTTTCAGCCTCCTAGCTTTTTCCCTCTTGGAGAAAAACAACTTTCCAGGGTTATTTTTTTCTCTATGCAGAAACATGCTTGAAATGCATAGGGAAAGCTAAAAACAATAAATGGTCATACTGAAACTGGCAGTTAAACCAGAACCAGGATTGCCCTACCCCTTTGTAGGGTGGATAGTACCCTACACACCTGCATAGTTTCAGCCTCCTAGCTTTTTCCCTTTTGGAGAAAAACAACTTTCCAGGGTTATTTTTTCTCTATGCAAAAACATGCTTGAAATAGATAGGGAAAGCTAAAAACAATAAACGGTCATACTGAAACTGGAAGTTAAGCCAGAACCAGGATTGCCCTACCCTTTGTGGGGTAGATAGTACCCTGCACATCTACAAAGTTTCAGCCTCCTAGCTTTTTCCCTCTTGGAGAAAACCAACTTTCCTCAGGTATTTTTTTCTCTATAAAGAAATATGCTTGAAATGCAAAAAGAAAGCTAAAAACAATAAACAGTCATACTGAAACTGGCAGTTAAGCCAGAACCAGGATTGCCTTACCCCTTTATAGGGTGGATAGTACCCAACACACCTGCAAAGTTTCAGCCTCCTAGCTTTTTAACTCTTGGAGAAAAACAAGTTTCCAGGGGTATTTTTTCTATATGCAGAAATATGCTTGAAATTCAAAAAGAAAGCTAAAAACAATAAACGGTCATACTGAAACTGGCAGTTAAGCCAGAACCAGGATTGCCTTACCACTTTGTATGGTGGATTGTACCCTACACACCTGCAAAGTTTCAGCCTCCTAGCTTTTTCCCTCTTGGAGAAAAACAAGTTTCCAGGGGTATTTTTTCTCTATGCAGAAACATGCTTGAAATGCATAGGAAAAGCTAAAAACAATAAACGGTCATACTGAAACTGGCAGTTAAGCCAGAACC
>NW_025059422.1:0-5765 GCF_019279795.1 Protopterus annectens
AGCTAGCCAGTCGGGCAGAATTAGGTGCAAACAAGGCCAAGAAAACAGATAAAAAAAAGATAAGATAAAATAGTGAGAGAGAATCCAGCAGAATTAGTGCAAGCAATAAGGCCAAGTACAGATACAAAGTAAAAAAAAAAAAATTATCATTTAAAACCTGTATATTCACTGCAGTGTGGTTGCTGGACTTCAAAAGTTAGCAATTAACATGATAAAACATACGTGAGTAGTGGCTAGTATGACTGAAAAACTAAACTGAGAGCAAGCATTAAGTACTGCTAATGGGACTGCAGCAGTTCAATGTAAAGAATTTTTTTCACCGACTAAGCAGCAGTTCAATGTCACGCGTATAACTAAACAGCATCTAAGCAGCATTCCTTTACATTAACAATCCATCAAAACACAAGTCATCAGGTGTTTCATTTATCCCACTGTTAAAATATACAGCTAATGACCTATTTATATATGCAACAGTAACGTTCTGCTAGTGTAAAGGCACTTGAATATGGGAGTAGACATACAAACGCACACTACCAGATGCAGTTGATTCGAGAGAAAGACAATACAGACCCCGATGTAGTTTGCCCTTGTATGCTCAAAAGCAATCACCGATTAAAACTGATGCTTTTGCTTTATGCATTAACATGCATTAGCATTAATATTACAGGAGTGGTAAAACTCGGCTACCAGGTGCCCTGACATTTAGAACAGAGGCAGTATGTGCTTCAGTATAATATAAAGCTATTGTCATGAATCTGCAGATATATTCTGTCCACAATCAAGGAAATAAGTGGCTGGACTGCTTGACTTCTATAGAAATCAAAGCTGTCCGGACCACTTCTACTTCAGTATAAGCAAAGCTATTGTCATACATATACGGTTACATTTTGTCCACAATCAAGGAAATAAGTGATCAGACTGCTTGACACTTGTTCAAGGTTACAAATCACAATATACACGAAAACAGTCGTACCTTACAGGAGAGCTCACTGTAGGGAAACACTGCACTACGTATGTGGTATTTAAAAATGGCCTATGGTTCTCGAACTAAGTTAACTTGTACAGGCTTAGGATGACATGGAATGAAGGTGGCTGGGGGTGCAGCTTCATAGGTGGAATGCTAATACGTCATTGCATTCAAGGTAGTTAACATTTCCTTTAAACATTCATTCAAACAAACCAAAAGTTTACTCATCCATATTTTGTTCTTCGCAACTACTACTATATTATCGTGTATGTAAAAACTAATGAAATTGGCTCACCTCCTTTTTGCATCACATATCAGCATTCATTTTATAAGCTGCTTCACTCACATTCCCATTCATTACCAATGCAAAATGTATTTCAATTCTCCATGGGGCAGCCTTGTCTTATACACACACCTCAATTCTATAACCTATTCCACACTTCATAACGCCTCATCTAAAGACAATTTCACATCCTCTACTTACATATCCAGATTTTCTCACACAACCAATGCCACCATGACATTGTTTCAGAGTACCATATATACTTTCTTCCATATCCTTCATCCTTCTTTCCATTCCCTTCTGTATTATTCTCATAAAAATTGTGTGTTATTTAATGTGATGGGGTCTCCAATTTTATTTCATTCTTTCATCTACATAAATGTTAATATCCTACTACATAACCATTAATAAACAAACCTTTCCTTCATTCAGTACATTTACAAAATAGCAAGCAAAAATTATGTAATGGAGTCCTCCACTAAAGGTTCACTGCTCAAGAATAAACCAAAAGTAAAGCACAAAGAGCAGTCCGACCACCAGGCTGAATAAGCTTTGACTCTTAATAAAACACAGACTTACAAGTGCTTTCAGGACCAAGCCCTTCTTCAGATAAAATCACATTTCTAATAGTTTCACATTTAAACAAAAGGCAACCCAATCACAGCCTAATATTGCACCCCCCTTTTTAAAGCAGGTTTTAAAGGAATAACATCATTTAAACCAGGAAGTTTGTAAGTTGCTAGCTCTATTATCCATTTCATCTCACTACATTCAGTATGATTCACTATACCCCCCCCCCCCATTGTTGACATTTATAACCTGCAAAACCATTAACTTAAAATTATGGCCAAAGCTGCACTTAGTGTACTGAAAAAGCACATTATGTACATCTTGTAGCCTTAATAGCTGAAAGGTGCTTCAAAATTCTTTGCTTCAACATGCAATTTGTTTTGCCTGCAGAGAATGACGTACAACATTAGCACAAGGTTAGATAAATTACATTTTGTGTTTTGCAGTCGGCATATCTGTTAAGATATTTTTTACTAGTTACTGGGTGCATAAACAAATTATCTTCCATAATATTGTTTTATCATGGTGTGGATGGGAGGAGAAATGGCACAGGCATTATCCTGAAGGAAGACAGTATGCTAAGAGTGTTTTGGAGGTGAAAAGAGTGTTTGATAGAGTGATGTTTATGAAGGTGGAAATTGATGGTGTAATGATGAATGTTGTTAGTGCATATGTCTACCAAGTTGGGTGTGTGCGATGGATGAGAAAGAAAAATTTTGAGAGAGTTGGATGAAGTGGTGATGACTGTACCCAAGGGTGAGAGATCATGATTGAGCAGATTTCAATGGGCATGTTAGTGAAGGAACAGAGGGGATGAGGAAGGATGGATAGGTATGGTGTTACAAATGAATGCAGCTAAGACATGGGTAGTGGATTTTGCAAAATGGATGGACATGGCTGTGTTGAATATATATTTTAACAAGAGGAAGGAGCATAGTTTGACATACAAGAGTGGAGGAAGATGCACACAGGTGGATTATATCTTATATAGAAGGACCAGTCTGAAGGAGACTGGACACTGCAAAGTTGTGGCAGGGGAAAGTGTAGTTAGGCAGCATAGGATGGTGGTTTGTAGGATGACACTGGTGATCAAGAAGAGGAGGATGAGTGAGGGGAAAATCAAGGATCAAATGGTGGAAATTGAAAAATGGTAATTGTGAGGTGATGTTCAGGGAAGAGTTAAGACAGGCACTGTGGCAGTAAGACTTACCAATAGTTGGGTAACTACAGCAGAGCTTAGTAAGAGAGATGGCTGAAGGGTGCTTGGTGTGACATCTGAAAGAGGAAGGAGGACAAGGAGACCTGGTGGTAGTCGAAGAAGCACAGGAGAGCATGTACAGAGAAAGAGTTTGGTGAAGAAGGGATTGTCATAGAGATGAAGAAAGTACACAAGTATATAAGGAGATGAGGCATGGCAAAGGAGAGGTAAGGCTAAGGATAAGCATGATGATGAGTTGTATAAAGGTTGACACTAATGAGGGAGAAAAGGACCTGTACCGACTGACTAGACAGAGGGACCAAGCTAGTAAAGATGTGCAGCAGGTAAGGGTGATAAAGGATACGAGGGAAACTTACTCACAAATCCAGAAAGGAGCAGATGGAAAGAGTACTTGAGGGCTTATGAATGAAGAGAATAAGGGGATAGGAAGTTGATGATGTGCGGATAGTGAATCGCGAAGCGCAGTGATTACAAGGAGGAAGCAAGGATAGCTATGAAGAGTATGAAGAATGAAAGGCTGTTGGTCCAGATGACATACCTGTGGAAGCATGGAGGTGTTTAGGTGAAATGGCAGTGGAGTTTTTAACTAGATTGTTTAATGAAATCTTGGAAAGTGAGAGGCTGCCTGAGGAATGGAGAAAAAGTGTTTTGATACTGATTTTTAAGAATAAGGGTGATGTGCAGAGCTGTAGTAACTACAGAGGGATTAAACTGAACAGTCACAGCATGACGTTATGGCAAAGAGTAGTGGAAGCTATGGGAAAAGAGTAGTGGAAGCTAGGTTAAGAAGGGAGGTGATGATTAGTGATCAGCAGTATGATTTCATGCCAGGAAAGAGCACTACAGATGCGATGTCGTTTTGACAGTGTTGCGGAGAAGCACAGAGAAGGTCAGAAGGAGTTGCATTGTCTTTGTGATTTAGAGAAAGCATACCTATGGAAGGGTGCCTAGAGGAGTTGTGGTTGTATGAGGAAGTCGGAGGTCAGAAGTATGTAAGAGTGGTACAGGATATGTACGCAGGGTAGTGTGACAATAGCAAGAGGTCCTGCAGTGGGAGTGACTAATGCTGCTTAAGGTGGAGGTGGGATTACATCAAGGATCAGCTCTGAGCCCTTTCTTATTTGTAATGGTGATGGACAGGTTGACAGACGAGGTCAGGCAGGAGTCCCCGTGGACTATGATGCTTGCAGATGACACTGTGATCAGTAGTGAGAGTAGGGAACAGGTGGAGGAGACCCTGGAGAGGTGTGGGAGATAGCGTTTCTGGGAGAGAAGAGAATGAAGGTCAGCAGGACTAAGACAGAATATATGTGTGTGAATGAGAGGAAGGATGAGGAATGGTGAGGATGCAGGAGAATGCATGGCGATGGATGAGTTTAAATACTTGGGTTCAACAGTTCAGAGTAATGGTGAGTTTGGGAGAAAGGTGAAGAAGAGAGTACAGGCAGGATGGAGTGGGAGGAGAAGAGTGTCAGGAGTGATTTGTGATAGACTAGTACCAGTAAGAGTGAAAGAGAAGGTCTACAAGAGGTAGTGAGACCAGCTATGTTATATGGGTTGGAGACAGTGGCATTGACAAAAAAGGCAGGAGTCAGAGCTTGACGTGGCAGAGTTGAAGATGTTAAGATTTGCACTGGGTATGACGAGGATGGACAGGATTAGGAAGAAGTATAGTAGAGGGTTAGCCCAGGTTGGAAGGTTTGGAGACAAAGCCAGAGAGGCAAGATTACATTGTTTTGGACATGTGCTGAGGAGGGATGCAGAGTACATTGGGAAAAAGATGCTAAGGTTGAAGCTGCCAGGTAACAAGAAAAGAGGAAGGCCTAAGATAAGGTTTATGGATGTGGTAGGAGAGGACATGCAGGTGGTTGGTGTGACAGAGCAAGATGCAGAGGACAAGATGAAATGGAAACAGTTGATTCAGTTGTATTTACTTGACGGAGCAGCCTAAAGAAGGAGATTCCTTTTAACATCCAAAGAGGGTTCTAATCTAATTATATTACCGACCCTATCATCAGTTTGCAAAATTTTCCAATTGCTTCTAATAATGTCACTTACTCTGAAAATCAATCGGGTTTTCCTTTTGATAAGATGCATGCATGGAAAGAACAAGTATGTCATTATGTAAGAGCTAGGAGACATCTTTCTGTGGAAAGCCGCACCTTGACTGAGTAAAAGATTTTGTTATGTACCTGGAATCTAGCACCAGTTTAAGATTTACTATACATTCAACAGACAGCATAGATTTTTCGATGTCTGTCTAACTAGAAATAGTGAGGGCAATTATAACACTTCAATTTATAGAAAAAAGTTGTTGGAAGAATAGTACTCTGGCTTAGGATAGTATGCATCCAAGGCACACCTCTCTATAATATAATTAAGGGCCAAGTGACTAGAGCACCTGCCTTTATAATATTGATGTATGCTTTGAAATGAAATTACAGAATTAGGGGCTTAACTTAAATAAGAGGGGCTATAAAAAATAAAATTAGAAGCAGCTATAAGTAGTAGCAAATGCCATTGAAAAGGGCAAGACTAACCCATGGTTTTCCAAAGAAAAACATCTGAAACTGATAGCCTTCCTGTAAGTACTTCGAACAGAGAGGATAAAGTAAGGCTGATGCTGACATACAATAATGATATTCAGGAGTATGTGACATTATTACGCACAATTGGAAAATTTTCCTTTTAATTTTAATTTTTAAAAATTTTTTGGTAAAATTTTT
>NW_025059423.1:0-4997 GCF_019279795.1 Protopterus annectens
TTTGGGAAAATTGGGCCTTTTGGTTTAAAGACATTTCTGGGATAACCCCAAAAACCTTTGGGCATTAAATGTAGGATTAGTCCTCATGGACACTCTATCTTGGTGGAAGATTAGGAAGGGTTGCACTGCCATTAAGGCCTGTAGTTCTGAAACCCTCCTTGCTGAAGTAATTGACAGTAGGAAAGCAGTTTTCCATGAGGTGTTGTAGTCTGCTGTTGCTGGTTCAAGGGTGATAGTGTCAACTTTTCAGCACAAAGTTTAAATCCCAAGCTGGTAATGGTGGTTTCCTTGGAGGTTTTACATTCTTGATTCCTCTGAGGAACTGCCTGAGCAAATGAAAAACAGGTGGATCAAAGCTGTATTCTGCTGAAATAGCTGATGCATGTATCTTGATGGAGGAGTAGGACAGGCCTGAATGAAGAAGTTCGCCAGATACTCCAGAATGTTAGGCATATCTATGTTTGACACATCTTTTCCTCTTTCCACTCCAAATGACAAACCTTTTCCATTTTCCAGCATAGTTCCTTCTTGTTGAAGGTCTGCTTTCAAGAATAATGTCTTTAACTCTTTGGGAAAGTTCTGGATTAGCTGCTGCTATGTGATGTTCCATGCAGTCAGTTGCAACGTTTTAGGTTTGGATGTATGATGCTGTAGTTGTTCTGAGTTAACATCAAAGGCATCAGGGTATTGGCCACATATTGTTCGAGACATGCTCCTCAGTAGTGGGTACCAGTTTTGTCTTGGCCAGTTTGGAGCTATCAGGATTATCCTTGGACTTTCTTCCTTGATTTTTAGTAGTACCTTGTGTATCAAAGGAAGAGGTGGGAATGCATATGCTGTTAGGCCTTTCCAGTTGAAGGAGAGAATCCACTTTCCATGCTAGTGGGTGTAATGTCCTTGAGCAGAATTTTTTGAGCTAGTGATTGATATGTGATGCGCATAGGTCTATCTGTGGCATTCCCCATTTCTTTGAGATGGTCTTGAAGATGTCCGGTGCAGCTTCCATTCGGGCATCCGAGTGGTTCTGCTTAATAGTCTGCTAGAGTATTGTCTTTCCCGGTACAAATATTGCCTGTAACTGGATGTTGTAGCTGAGTGCCAGGGTCCACAGCTCCAAGGTCATTCTGCATAGGGGTATGAATGAGTGCCTCCCTGTTTGTTGATGTACCACATGACTGTGGTGTTGTCTGTCCTTATCATCAACTGGCCCTCTTTGAGAAATGGTTTGAACTTTTGGATTGCCAGTTTTACTGCCAGCATTTCTTTTAGGTTGATGTGCAGGTGAAGTTGATCCTGTGTCCACAATCCTTGCACGCATTTGTCCAGCATGTGGGCCCCCCATCCTAGGTCTGAAGCGCCTGTTGTGATGGTCTGGCTTGCTTGACATCTGCGAAAGGGTAGGCCTGGGTTTGACTGGCATGCCTGAGCCCACCATAGGAACTCCTGTTTTAAGCATGGAATTAGTGGGATTTCTGTTTCTAGACTGTGTCTGTGTTGGGACCATAAATTCTTTAGGTACCACTGTAGTTTTCTCATATGTAGTCTGGCAAATGGAACCAAGATTATGCATGATGCCATGAAGCCCAAGGCCTGCAGTACTTTTCTTGCTGTTAACTTGTTCAGTTTTGTTAGTGCCAAGAAGTAAAGAGGAAGTTCTTTTGTTTTTCTGTAGTTAGGAATGCCATTTGTTTTACTGTGTCCAATTCGCCCCAAAAATGTCCTTGTTTGGGATGGTATCAGCCTTGACTTTTGTAAATTGACTGTGTATCCCAGTGCTTGTAGCAAGTAAATGACCCTTTGTAAATCTGTTGTCAGCTTGCTTTTGTTGTCCCCTTGTAGCAGGCAGTCGTCCAGGTATGGGTAAATTTGAATTCCCTGTAGTCTGCAATGGCCGATTACTGATGCCAGGCATTTTGTGAATACTCTGGCCGCAGTAGATAAGCCAAAGGGCAATGCTGAGAATTGATAGTGCTCTGATCCTGCTAGAAATCTGTGGTATCTTCTGCAGATTATTAGAATGGGGACGTGCAGGTATGCCTGCTTGAGATCTAGAGTTACCAGCCAAGACTCCTTGCCCAGCATGGGAAGAAGTTGCTGTAGGGTCAGCATTTTGAATTTTGGGACAATGATGTATGTATTTAAGGTGGACAGGTCGAGAATTGGTTTCCAACTTTTTCCTTTCTTGGAACTAGGAATAGTCTGGAATAGAACCCTTTCCTTGTCTGCTGTTGGCACTCTTTCCACAGCTCTCATGTTTGCTAACTCCATTATCTGGCAGAGCCTCTGTTTTTGATTTGGAGGTAGATTTGGCATTCCTCTTTTGACTGGTAAAGTGTGGAAGTGAAACCGTAACCTTGATCTATGGTTTGTAAAATCCACTTGTTTTTTGTTATGTAGTGCCAGTTCTTTGAAAATAAGGTTAACTTTCCCCTAGAGGAGCTGCTATTTGTTCCCTGGTAGGCGATATAGGGTTAAGTCACTGTGGTTGTGCTGATGTAGTGGCAGTGGCTGTGTCTGTGCCTCTGTTGTTACCTTGCCACTGTCGCCTCTGTAGGCACCTCCTCTGGATTGGTTTCTGCCTCTGGAACGCCTATTCCTGCCCCTTTGAAATTTTGTGGAGTCAGGAAAGGACCAATTTTGGCAGGCCAGTTCCTGCTAAACCTTGGGGTTGAACCTGCAAGAAATCTTTAACAGTTTGAACAGATTTTGCCTTTTCTTCCATTTTCTTCATAACCTGCTGGGCAGGTGTACCAAACAAATTTGTCTTGTCCATAGGAGCATCTAGCAACTTAGCTTTAACATGACCCGGGAAAGCTTGTTCCTTTAGCCATGCATGCCTTCTTATCACTGTGCCGTCATGGCTGATCTAAATGAAGCCTCCAGTGCATCATAGCCACATTTTAAGGAATGGTTCTAACCTGTTGTATGTTATTTACCATTTCTAATACATATTTCTTATCAAGAGATTCATCAGTGGTTAGTTTTTAGTTAACTGATCAAGCATAAACTCTTGGTATTGTATCATGTGAAACTGACAGTTTAAAGCTCTAGCTGAGAGAGTAGCTGAAGTGTAGACCTTTTACCCCATCTGTCTAATGCCCTTTGCTTCCCTTTCAGAAGGAATAGGGTTTTTAGCTATGGTCGCTACTCCCTTTGGGACCCTGGGATATAGTTTCTGGGTCTGCAAGTGGGGCCTTGTAAAGGGGGGATGAGTATCTGGCACCCTGTAAAATCTGTCTGGTTTGGCAGGGGCTGGGGGTAAAGAATCTGGAGCGCAGCAAACATCATTGAAAGCATCATCCACCACAGAGAGAACAGGAGGTATAGCTAAGGGCCTGTGCTGTGGGAGGTGCAGAAAGGTCCTAAGTCTTATTCTGGAGTCTGAAAAAACCTGTTGCTGCCATTGGAACTGTTTTCGATGGCATGCAAGGTTTCCCAAAGGAGAATTCTTCTGGTGGGGAAGCAGCTGGAATGGATTCTTCAGCATAAGAATCTTCAAAATTGGAGAAGGGAGCCTCTGGCTGGTCAGTTATGTCTGATTCATCAGCAGAATCATCAGAGGACACTGGCTCAGGGGCTCTGCCCTAGGGCCCTTTTCTGGGGGGTGAGAGGCCCCGTCAGGGTTAGATTGAGATCCTCTAATTAAAGAAATTAAATCTTCTGCCAAAGTAAGCATTTGAGAACTAGAAGAGGGCCTGGATGTGGGGGGTTTAACAGGCACTGTTTTAGTAGTCTTGGCTGCTTTAGCCCTGGCAAGGCCTTAATGGACATGGCTGCTGGAGGCCTAGCAGCACCACGGCTGGGGTAGAGACATCCAAGGGATGGTGTCTGATAAGTCAACCACCGTAGTGGGGAAAATTTCTGAGGTATTCAAGAGTTGTAGCAGGGGCCTCAGTTGTAGGAATAGGTTCAGCTGTACTTTGATCAGTTTTTCGGTTCGCCGAAACCGAGACACTCGTTTGCTTAACCATGGTTTCCCAAACCGGACCGCAGTGTCGCTTATCTTTGCTTTTTGGTAGATTGGGTAGTCGGAGGATCCGACGGCATAATGTACGCAAAATCAGAACCGAAAAAATGTTCTGCAAACTCCGACCACGCCAAGCGTCGTCGGTTGAAGAAGCACAGCAACAGGCTGCTACATCGGGGCTGGGCCTAAACAAGGCAGAAATAAGAGTGGAAATCTTTATGAGGTATTTGTTTCCCCCAGGTTAAACAATTGTTAACTTTTTCTGACATCGGCTGAGGCAAGAAAAGTCCCCAAAGGGTACTTAGCTTTAGAAGTCTTCATAGTATTCGGTAGAAGTAATCTCTGGGTCCGACCGACCGGGACTTGCAACAGCTTCTGCTTCGCCACGCGCAAGAAAGACTGAGGAAAATGGCGCGCTGATGCTTTTATACCGAAGACCAACAGAGATGACGCGGGAGTGGACATCAGGGAAACCGGACCCGGGCTTTGGAATCCGGCCGACTGAAGGGCTGCCTGACGACAGGACAACCCAGTTGTTATGACTGCAGATGCATCCATGAAGGACATCAGTGGGGTGTAGTGGAGGGTTAAACATACTCTTCCTCTTAAATTGACTGAAAGGCTTCTCCAACCCTAACCTCTGGTCTTTAAACATCATTTGCAAATTAAGTTTTCTAGTAAAAAGATTTATTAATAAAAACAGCTTAGAATATAATACAGACAAATCCATAAGCTTTGTAGGTTAGTATGAACACATTTTGGTCAAACTGAAGTCTCTAATCTGGCAGTTCATCCTCAATGGCTATCCATTTGTCTTGTCAAATATCAACAACTTTTTTGTTTCAAATATAAAAATGCTACTTTTTTAGTGTTAACCTAGTTATACCTGTCAAATGTCCAGAATTTTGCAGACCATCCCTAATTTGTCTGTTATTTTTGCCCTTTCCCTCATAAAATGTTTGTCTTTCTGGTAAATCTGGGGGATGACAGTCAGTCAGTAACATCAGACATCAGTTCATACTACTTACTG
>NW_025059424.1:0-5141 GCF_019279795.1 Protopterus annectens
CATCAACTTCCATCTGTCTGTTTCTAAAACACCCTCTGGTTAAGTGACTTGCTTAGAGTCACACAGAAAATTAGAAAAAGATTTATGAGCTTCATGCCTTAATCCTCTGCACTGTGAAACTAAAAAAAAATTAAACAAGCCAGTATAATATTCATTTATTGTAAAATCACTTGCAGCTTTAACACCTGGAGGGTAATGAAAAATGAAATCAACTGAAAAACAATGGTGCTTCAGAAACTGATCTATACAGTTTAAGGTACTTTTCCATTAAGCCTTTTCCCAGCTTTTTTGGGGCTGGTTTTAATGTTGTCTTCCTTGTTGGAGTGCTATTCATTTTCTGACATGACACTACTACTTATTTTAGAGTCCTGTTGTGGGTTTTTTTTTGCCATTCTTCTGCGACCATGTGCCAAGAAAAAGTACAGTGCAACGTTCACTTCTACTAAGACATGTTTCTTACCGTAATAATAATAGAATGAAGAACACCCCTTTACATGGTGATCATCTTAAGCTATGTTTAAAACAGAAGCATAACACAGTTTGAGTAGCGTGATGCCAGTAGTTTATGAAATGTTGTGTCTTTCGGCTTTTCCCAGTTAGGGGTCGCCACAGCGGAACTCCCGTCCTCTAATGATTGGCAGTAGATTTTTACATGCCGAGTTGCCGGCCCTGACACACAACGCCAATAGTTTATGAAATGTGGTTGATAAAAACAAAAATTAGTTTTTTTGCGCTGCACACATAATTTTCTCATTGTTTGCATTGCACACTGGTTACAACTTAGTAAATAAACGAAATGCTGGGTAGTGATCATAATGGAAATCACAGGGATTTTCGTATCGAGGTCCATAGTTTTGTGTGTGTGTGTGTGTGTGTGTGTGTGTGTGTGTGTGTGTGTGTGTGTGTGTGTGTGTGTGTCTATATATATATATATATATATATATATATATATATATATATACCTAGTTTTTTAATGGGTCTCTGATTTCTTCGAAAAAGCTTACTGATATGACAGCTGGTGAACCTATGAATGGCATGATGGTGTGTGTGCAATGCATTCTGCGATGGATGGAAATCAAACAGAGAATTTGTGTGTGCCTGTGCTTTCCCATGTTTACTCATCATTGCGTGCCTGAAAGATTTGATAGGAGACCAAACAGCGAGTTGCACTGTACTGGAGGAAGTGGGCCACTTGACCACAATCTGAAAGAGTAAACTGTGTAAAGGAGGACTGTGAATATAATCCTAATTTTGCATTTCACTTTATTGCAAGACTACTTACGCTTCAGTTACATTTTTAGGAGGGCTCAGAACACCCATTTTACTCAGTAAACATATTTCATTCAATCGATCATTACGGTTATTAGGAAATGTGCAATTTTTGGAGGGGTGGATATGTTTAATATACTGTTATTATATTTGTTTTGATTGTGGTTGACATCAATAAAGATTTATCGATTTCATTTATTTCAGAAAATGTATACCAATTTCTGTTTGGCGACGATTGCTGCCCTGCTAATGGAAAAGTACCCAGTTTAAAAGTTACTGAAGTTTACAGACATTGTTTCCATTATGATCTTGAGCAAATCACTTAAACAATCAGTGCCTTGAGGCAACTGGAAATTAAAGCTAGGCTTGTCAGTGGTGCCCTGGACTATAATCATAGTAACTACATAGGAACCAAGGTAGTTATGGTGTAAAGGAAGGCAACTGACTGTACTAAACAGAGTGTCATCATTTGATCCTTGTTATGTTCAGACTATTTATTATTTAGCTGTGAATACAGTGGATTGCATAAAGTGCATGAGTTTAAAGTTAATAGTTTAACTGTGGATACAGTTTTAATTTAGCTTATTTTTTGCAGGTATGCAGTTATGAAATGCACTGTTTTGGGGCTACAACATTTTCTCTAGCACCTTATGGCAAATAAGTAAAGATATGAGTTGTTATAGAGTTTCTTCCTGTAGTTCCTCAGCCTTCGTTTGTCCTGTGTGTGACTTTGAACTAGTTATTTCACCAGAGAATACCTCTGGGATGCTCCTGAAAAGGGGCAGTTTTGACCATTGGGCTGTCCCAGGCTTTTAGTAAATGCATTACACATTTGTCTTTTGAATTTCTGCACCTTTGACATAGCTTCTTACAGTGCTTCACTATATGCTGGATGCAGAAGTACTCCATATAATTGCAGTATAGCTCTACCTGGATGTGGAACTAGATACTGCAGACAGTACCTTCTTTCCTGTCCGTAAGGTTCATAGGTTTATAGGTGGGTACTAGGCTATCTGCCCGAAGACATTTATAAGACTAGCCAGAATGTGTTGGCTTTAGCCGCCCCCTTACATTAGTTCCCTGTGCCTCTGTCCAGCAGAGCCACTGAAGTGATCGCCGATGTAAGCTTTCTGTTTCCCATCCACTCGCCAAGGTTTCTTTTGAAGAGTGCTAGCGAGGAGCTCTGCCTAATGTAGATTGGGATCTTGTTCCAAAGCATGAGAAGTCTCTGGGACAGGAATCTATCCCTCCAGCACATCCTATTTATTGTTGTGGTGAGGTTTAGATCCCTAGACTGTGTGGCCCGAGGGGATGAGGTTTTCTTTAGGTGGAGCATGTTCATCAATTCTGGGTTGGACATGGCCTTGTACATCAGGCAGAAATCACCTCTGAGTGGGCTGACATGCAACTGGGTACAACTGGGTTTCTTCAGTCCGAGGCTGCATAGGGCATCATTTTGAGGCCAGTGATCCTCTTGGTGAGGGTACTTCTGTGGTCTTTCTAGCTGTTGCAGGTGTCTTATGGGTACATCCCAAATGGGGCGTGCTTGCTCTATGATGGGTTTTGATGAGTGATGAGTAGAGGGGCTGTGTCTCTTTTGATCTGGATGCAAACCCTTTTGTGATGAGGTGGGCCCGCATTAGAAGGATTTTCTAACCACTTTGGCGTATGATTATCAAAAGGTGAGATTACCACTATCTACTTGGGTCCCAAATCCCTTATTATGTCTTCCATTATTTGGGGACTACCACCTGTGTGGTAGTTTGTGGGTACTTGTTTTTTTCAAAGGGATGACTATGCACTTTGATAATTTGAAAGCTTGAGGCCATGATTTTGACACAGGTATCTGTCGCAGTGAGACCCTTTTTAAGAGGATGTCTGTGTCAGCAGGAGAATCAAATATAGCCCCTGGATTCCTGGTGTCTCACGAACTTGAGTCAGCCATAGTCCTCCTGTGCTTGCCTGTACCTCTAGAAGTATATGCCAAACAGGGAGGGGTCCTAGGACTGAGCCCTGCGGGCATACTTGTAACCCGGTTTAGAGATGGACCTGGCTCATAACTCTCACCATGCTTGAGTTCTGTCGTGAGCCAGTTGGCAGCAATCTTGTGACATAGGGGTTTATGTTCAGGCTGGTGAGCTTGTCTATAATACAGGAGAAATGGGGAATGGTGTTGAAGGCCTTAGCAAGGTCTAGATAGGCTGTGTCTTCCCCCTTTCCCTCGTCTATAGCTATAGTAACTGTCTCAAAGAAGTCCACCAGGTTTTTTAGGAGGCATGATCTGCCCTTAACAAGGCCAAACTAGGTAGGGTCCAGTGTTGGAGTTCCCAATGTCTCTGTGTAGGTTCCATGATGGTCTGCTCCCGCCTTGCAGACCAAGCTAGTTAGGCTTATAGAGCGATAGTTCCTGGGGTCTATCCGCGACTCCACCGTTGTGGGTGAATAACCTTGCTGTGTGCCACTCTATGGGTATGTAGCCTGTGGAAAGGCTGAGTGAACAGTGTGTTTAGGTGAGGGTTAGTTCATCTTTGAGCTCATGTAGGACACAGCCTGAGACACTGTCGGTCCAGTGATGATGTGTTTTGGCTGGAGAGGGCTGTTTTAACTTGAATGTCTGTGATTTCAGGGACTCTACATTCTTCTGGTATGGTTATGGGCCTTTGGGGTGAGAGGGGTGAAGTTTGCTGAACCTGTCTGCCAGGATGTTGGCGGAAATGTCGGTCGGTTCAATTGTATTTTGAGGCATTCTGCACTAACTCAGTGAATCTGAGCATTGCCACTTAGATTCTTGACATAGCTAAAGAATGTCTTGTGGTTATCTTTGGAGTCCTTGGCAACTTTTCTTTCAAAGCTCGCCTTGGATAATTTTATGAGGGAGCGTAGTTTCTTGCTGATACTGATCAGGGATGTCTTCCATTCTTGGGATTTTACTCTTTTCTGTACTAATTTCCTCTTTCTATTGTATAGCTTGTTTATGGTAGGAGTCCACCAGACTGGTTTCCTTTTCTTGGAGGAGTGCATCTTGGTTTTGCTTGGGATGGCATGATCCATGCATTCTTGTAGCTGCCCATAGAATGCATTAGTAAAAGATTTTGCAGCTTGGACAGTGCTATCCTTCAGCATGGGGGCTTTGAAACTTTCCACCTCGGTCTTAAGTAACATGAAGTTTGTTTTGAAAAGTTTTTTCCACGATTGGTTTTCTTGTCCGGGGGGTGGTGAGATATGGATACCCAAAGTGATTTGTTTATGGTCAGATCTAACCAGTGAGGGGTTGACCTCTGGTGTGGAACACTGGTCGCCCATGTTGGTGATGACCAGGTCCAATATGTTGTTACCTCTGGTGGGAGTGCTGACCAGTTGAACCAGGGCGTTTAAGTTTATAAACTCTAGGAAAAGTTTGGCAAGGGAGTTAGTACTTGAGTAGTTCTCCCAGTTAATGTTTGGTTAATTGAAATCACCCAATATTTGGGTATTTTGTTGGACCTTTATGTTTCCCAGTATTTCCAGAAATGCGGAATGGGGGTTCTGGGACATGGTGGGTGATCTGTAGCAAGCTACAGTTTGAATTGCAGTTTTGCCCATTGTTAGTAGCACGTGGATGATCTTTGAAGCATCGTGCTGTGCCACTAACCTGGAGGTGTGGGTATACTTGATGAATATGGATACGCCCCCACCTTTTGTATTTCGGTTTGGGTTCTGTGGCCAAAATGTATGGTATGATCTGTAGCCTGGTGGTGTTGGGGTGCTCTCTGGAGCCTTAAACCAGGTTTCTGTTACTGCACATATATCAGTTTTCTCCATACTGAGGAGTGCCTTGAGTGCGTGCATTTTGAGATTTAGACTTCTGGCATTGAGTAGCATTACCCTCAGTT
>NW_025059425.1:0-5276 GCF_019279795.1 Protopterus annectens
TTGGTATGTAATGAAAGCATTGTTTGTGGTCACTACTGAAGTGCTCAGTTATTGGCACTTTAACATTATTGACTACATTTTCAAGTAGAATAGCCCTTTTCATTTTTTTTGTTCTGCCCTAAAGTTAAAGTTTAGGTTGATTGCCAGTACAGGATAGTTTTGAACTGCAAATTGCAGTGTCAAATATGGGTATCCTGTTAGGTTAGGGATCCCATTGCATCCAATTTGCTCAATCAGCTTAAGGCCATCCTTGTTGAATCTTATCAGAAACCAGACATAAACCTATTGATGCCTCCAAAGCATTGGAGTAATATGTTTGTAAGGATCAGTGCCAAACAATCCATGGGGCACCTAATTATGCAGTGGCTATAAACAGGGCATTCCCATCTTAGGAAATTCACAGTAAATGGTATTGCAGTTATTTAGGTGAGATGATTTAAACTATGACTAATATTAGAGAGATTTTTTTGAGGTATCAAATGGTTAATGCTAAAAATGTTTATCAAATGAAGACAAAATTTACTACTGTGATCACCTACTTTTTTAAATCAGATGTTACAAAGGAAGATAACATTAAAATGCTAAAATAAAATAAGTTTTTAGAGATTCTGAGGATTATTATCATTTACATCAAGGTAATAAGGAAGAAATGTTTTAGACACACTGAGGAATCTGCGGTGGTAGTGCTGCGGTAGCGTTGTCACCTCACAGTAAGACGTCCTGTTCAATTCTCAGCTAAAGCGTTTTCTGTGTGGAGACATGCGTGAATGGGCATACCTTCGTTGAAGATTGTGCATCAGAGCTGGCAACCTGGGTACATAAAACGTACTGCCAATCATTATGACTGTTGTCCCAGCTTGTGGTGACCCCCTAAACGCAGGAAAGCCGGGTTTAGCAGTGAGGGATACACAACTGACGAAACCACACATGTCACCATGTTTAACCCAAGTAGAAAACAAGGACTGCTAAAAGAAACATAGTCTTAGGGATAAAGTGCAACTTGAATAGTCAAATACAACAAGCTGTGCAACTAATCAAAGGTCCCAAAAGAAGGAGCAGGAAATTTGAGATTTAAATTTCATCTCAAGGTGTTCAAATATGGCTAACAATGCGCACAATTCATCACAGTACAAATAAAATAAAAGACACAAAAGACTGTAATGCAGCTAGAGTTTAAAATGTGCAACTTGTCCTTCATAATTTGTCATAATGAGCTATACATTTTACAGAAAGGATTGTCTCTCAATTAAGTTTATTCAGTACACTGAATGAGCTGAATAGTTATACACATATGATAAATTTTAAAATTACGTCCAGTAATTCTAGCAACAAGACAGTTAATAGTGAATCAAAAGTAGTCAAAAGCAAGCACTTTTACTCCTCCTTCATATCATGTGATTAGCATATTTGAAAGGCTCTGTGGGGATGACAGAAGGACATTACTGAAATTTGTACCAGTCATCAGATTTTATATGTTTGCTACAAATCAGACAGACTGTTTTAATTTTCTTTCTATGGACCATGATTTGTTGACAGGGCACTGAATTTCAAAATGCTACTGGCTAACTCAGTTTCATAAAAAAAAGTTTTTAAAAAAATGAAAGATAATCCCCGGGATTCATGAACCTTGCGCCAGGCTACCAAGATAAGTACATGCTAGAGTAACGCCAAATATGGCTGCCGAGTTTATTCAGGTATGAATGAATTCCACGCGGCATCTGCCGGGCGCGGCGCCGGATTCGTCCCCGCCCCGGGCAGAAAGGGCGCAGTATTAATTGTGTGCTGCGGTATTGCACCATGCAAATGAGGGCAATAGTGATCCACGGCGGTGCAGGCGTGAAGGTGAAAGGGCACGGTAAATGTAAAACCAAAAACGCTTGCATTAACGCAACATACCGGAGGGAGGTCTAGGCTGTCAAAGTCAGACAAGTAATATGCCAATGTGGAAAGGCACCTCTAGAATGTCCAAAGAAAATATGCACAAAAATGTAAAATATGACATAAATGGCACGCACGTAGAAAGTAAAACAAAGGCACCCCGGATATGTGCAGCACAGAAGTTGTAGTTAAATGAAATAATATGACAATGTCCAAAAGAGCATTAGAACACAAATCAGCTGCACAGCCACCACACACCATAGTATGTATGTAAAGCTGCAACCCCAGCAATGGTTGCCTGGCGAGTGGTTGCGTGGTCCGCTACCAACCAGGTATTAGTAGTCAATTCCATGCAAATGAGGCAGATTATAGTGAATCGCAAAAACGCCGCAAGGATGGGAGCAAGCTGGGCAGAGCGGTACAACAATCGCAGGTGTGGCCATAATGAGATACATGTCAACCACAGAGGGGAAAAAGTCACACCTGTAGGAGGAAGGATATTGAGTAAATCTGGCTGTACAAAGTACATCACAGCATCAGGGACTGGCGGTTGTGGAAATAGGATGCTACTGGACAGTACAGAATGCGCTGGGCATATAAATGCATGTGCACGCAGGATGACTACGCTCACTCTAAAACCAGTCATCATGTGACGGCCTCACCGGCAACAACCAGGGATTATAGGAAGGTACGCGAGAATACGAGGAATGGAAGCAGTGTAAATGTATCCGGTGAACGAGCAATTAACACCTCAATCAATGCAGGAAGGGCAACGCCGCAGTTGATAAGTCTGCATGCAGACCCTGCAGAACGGGAAAGGGAGGCATATGACAGCAAAAGATAATAGGATGTAGTAGAAAATGCAAAGAGCAAAGAAAACGTAAACAGCACGCCATTGTAGAGGTAGTATAACCGCGGCTGCAGGTAAATGCATCATATGCCATGTGCCTGCAGGATGCAGTAATGTAAGATGCCAGGCTTAAGGCAATGCAGGCAACTGTAATGTAACACTACAGGCAAAAATCAAGCAGCAGCGTAAGCCGCGAAAACCACGTAATTAATCCATACGCTATTGAAATGCACAGACACACCCAACCACTTCACCGGTATACAGCACAACAGTAATAAATGTGAATGCGCGACAACACACGCCGATTTCCCAAACGCCGCATCAGAGGGGTGTAAAACAGATGGGAACTTTAACATGTATATGCTGGGTGCCGCCGCGGGTCGCGGATGCACAGGTATGTGGCAGAGACAGACGGAGCTGCGGGAGGGTGGTGCCGCATAACCACCGTGAGGCCTCACAGGAGAAGCGCTGAGGAGCGTTCGCAGACCAGACCTACCAGGGGCTACAGACCTGAGATAGTAGAGCTACAGGGTGGACAGGGACACGCTACAGCAAATAGTGGAGCCAGGCCGGCCAGCGCCTGAGATCAAGAGACAACAGAGGGGAGCCCATCCCAGTGGACACAAAGGTATGTGAGCCAGCAATACTGGCTACAGGTAATCTTCAAAGGGCTCCACCGGGACATACTGGCATCTCTACAGGCATCAGCATCCAGGGTACTACACCAGTTCCTGGATGCCATGTTACCACATGCCCATGAGCACATAAAAGTTCCCCAATATCCTCAGAGGAGTTGGCTAGCAATATGCGCCGCCTCCACCGGTGGGTGGCACAATACCCGAGGGGTCCTGGGTGCCATAGACTGTAACGCGACATAGAAATCAAGTCACCACCCTCGAGCAGGGTAGACGCTACATAAACCGCAAGGGATACCTCCATCAATTGCCAGGTCGCGGTGCAATGCGCAGGGGTATTATCATGGAGCAGGGGCTGCGTTCCTGGAAGCTACCACGACTTATATCTGCATGCCTCACGCAGCTGTATCAGGTATTCCCGCCAGTGGGGACATCACACAGGTCACCTTGTGGGGATGCTGGTTTCACGACTGAGTCGTGGTTGATGACACTCATCAGAAATGCACACACACACATGCAGATCACATAATGAGTGCTAGCACGCACAAATCCAGAATAATCATAGAGCCTGTGTCTGGATGTTGGAAATCACGGTTCCGTGCTTGATACATCCCGTGGAGCCTTTGCAGTACTCTCCAGGCACAAGTGCCCACATATTCATAGCATGTTGTATGCTGCTGGTCAATATGATTCTATGGAAACAGCTGCTGCAGGGACATAATGCCGGAGTGTCACCAAGTCCGGCCACAACTGCCAGGGCGCCACAGGCAATAGGGCGCGCGGCACACGGACAATCCTTGAGCCAGCCCCAGTAGGTGACAGAGGCTTACTCCAATATGCCTACGCCCTGGCAAAGAGGGAAACTTACAAAGGTCATTACTCTGACAGTGTAGGCCCCATGGACTGACACCTCCTGACCTGTACACACACAGTAAAATGGACGCTGCACAAAACATGTCCGGCCTCGTAATGTGTACTGTGATGTGCGGACGTATGTGTGACCTTAAACAGTAACCGCCAAAACACTGCACACCCAATACAAAGAGTGAACGCTTCGCTAACACGCCAACGCGACGCCGTTCAACAGCACACCGCCCAGCCATATGCTGCCACTATCACGCAAGCCCACCACACATGTACGATGCATACACAGATACGGAAATACATATCAGTACACATGTAGAAATATATGTAATGCATACACAGATAGAAAGTGCACAACAGGGTAATATGGAACCTAGGATGCAAGTTCACAGGATAAGTGGGGAAGATGCAAATCACTCACATATTAAACATAGTGACCGACAACCCGAAAGACTTGAGGGTGGGCAGGGCAGGTAATGCCAGCCATGGAAATGTTAATTCCTGCATCAATACATAATCCTGTCGGATGGTCACTCAGTCCACGGTACAGTAACGGATTAGCGTGTAGGGTCACCACCCGTCTGTTGTGAGGGACAGTCCACCTTTGGGCAGTTGTGTCCCGGGTAAAAAATAGTGACAAAAATGGTAAGCGTCCTGGAGATGCAGTAGGACAAAACCATTACCCATAATTACTTCATTAGTTGCGTAACAAAACAGTTATATTGTAGAAGAAGAAACATCTAAATATGATAATGAACAGAATAAGCAACCGTAATGCTACATCGTCAGACTGGCCAAAAAGGTGACTCGGCTGTCCTTTTGTACCGGCTCGCGGGTGTGTGTTGGCATGCAGAAGCAGACGGTTCATAGAATTCCTACATTGGCCATTTGAAAAAGGTGGCAACCCCTACATATAAAAAGGCAAGTAATAAGTTATCCAGAGGACATGACCGCGAGATACACGCCACCGGGCGCATGGCCAACGTGAGGTACCTGGTGTCCAACTGCCGGTGCGCGAAAGCATACGAGGAAAGGGCCATTTAAACAGT
>NW_025059426.1:0-5015 GCF_019279795.1 Protopterus annectens
GGTCACAATCATAGTGAGCTGAAATTGCTGCAGCATGAATCTTAATGGAAGAAAGACAAACCTTGTCCAATAACTCAGTAAGATATTGAAGAGCCACACTCAAATTAGGCTCAGAAACATCCAAATCCTTTGCTGCACTCCAAAATAAAAATCTCTTCCATTTTTCTGACACTTTCCTTGTACTAGGTCTTCTGGCTTCCATAATCACATTTAAAACTTGTTGAGGAAGCTGAGACCTGCTATGTTCAAAACAGAATATGCCAGGCTGTTAGATGAAGAGAGTGAAGCTTGACATTGAGTAGATGCCCGTCCTTCTGAGACAATAGGTGTGGAATCAAGGTAAAGGCCATGGAGGCTTCTTACCAGACTCCTCAGAATGGGTACCAGTGCTCGAGGCCAATCTGGAGCTATTAAAATCATCCTTGGCTTGTCTTGTCTGACCTTTAGGAGTACCTTTGGGGGGAGAGGCAGAGGTGGAAAGGCATACACATGAAGATTTTTCCAACTGAAAGAAAGAGCATCCACTTTCCAGGCTGTGTGATGAAACCTTTGTGCAAAACTTTGGCAGCTGGTGGTTTAGTGGAGAAGCGAACAGATCTATGTCTGGAGTTCCCCATGACACTGTCAATTTCTGAAATACATGAAGATCCAGTTTCCACTGGGGGATCCATGATTTGCCTGCTTAACACATCTGCTAAGGAGTTCTGTGCTCCTGGCAGAAACCTTGCCTGAAGATTAGTTGCAAGCTAAGCAGTCTCCCACAAAATCATTGCTTGCCTGCATAGAGGATAAGAATGTGTTCCCCTTGTTTGTTGATGTACCACATGACAGTTGTGTTGTCTGTTAGAATCAACACCTGCCCTGGAAGAAGTAAATCCTTGAAAGCCAAAATGCAAACTGGACTGCTAACATCTCCTTCATGTTGATATGTAGATGCTGTAGTCTGGCAGGCCACTTGTCTTGTATCCACTTTCCATTAGATGAGCTCCCCAAGCTGTGTCTGAGGCATCTGTCGTTAGAATCTGACTGCCTCTGGCCCGGGGCACAGAGATCCCTTGTTTAGGTGACATTCCTGAGCCCACCACAAAAATTCCTTTTGAATGCAAGGTATTATTTGAATGACAGTGTCCAAATCCTGGCAGTGCTGTGTCCATACATTTTGAGATACCATTGCAGCTTCCTCATATGCAGTTTGGCATTGGGAAGCACCAGAATACAAGATGCCATGAACCCTAAGGCTTGAAGGACTGTCCTTGCAGTCAGCCGGACTGATGAGATAGTTGATGGAAGTAAAGAAAAGATTCTTTTGTTTGCCCGGGGGTTTAAAAAAGGCCATCTGGGTTGCTGTATTCAGTCTCACACCCAGAAAGCACATGTCTTGAGAGGGTACTAGACTGGACTTTATTTGTCACAGAATACCCTAGGCATCTTAGCACTGCTATCACATATTCCAAATGCTGAAGAAGTCTTCCTTTCTTGAGCCAGAATCAGGCAGTCGCCAAATAAGGATAGATTTGTATTCCTTTTAGCCTGAAGAAAGCTATCACTGGAGCCAAAACCCTTTGTGAATACTCTGGGCGAGTAGATAAGCCAAAGGGCAATGCAGAGAACTGATAATGAGAATTCCCAGCTCGAAAACGCAGATACTTCCTGCAAATTAGTCTGATAGGAACATGAAGGTAAGCCACCTTGAGACCCAAAGTTACCATCCAGTGATCTTTGCCCAGCAGAGGTAAAAGCTGTTGTAACGTCAACATTTTGAACTTGGGAATGTCCAGATAAGTGTTGAGGATAGATAAATCCAAAATTGGTCTCCACGTGTTCCCCTTTTTGGTACTAGGAACAGGCGAGAATAAAATGCTAGGCCCCTTTCTGGCACAGGAACCGGCTGGATGGCCCCTATTTGGAGTAACAGAGAAATTTGCTTGTGAGCCTCTTTCTTTGTGAGGAGGAATGTCTGGCATGCCTTTGAAAGGAGGCAAGGTATGGAAATAAAACCTGTAACCGTGGTGAATGATATCCAATACCCATCTGTCTTGGGTAATTAAACTCCAATTTTCTTTGAAAAGTGCCAGCCTTCCCCCCAAAGGTGCTGCCAGAGAAGATTCTGGCAGCTGAAAAGGCAGGTCATTGGGTCTGTTTCGAAAGGACTGACCCCTGCCCTCACCAGAAGACTGAGCAGGTGAACTCCTGTTCTAGGCCTAAAAGAACCTTGAGCTCTGCCCCTACCACGCCCAGACCTACCCCTAGACTGGGAATCATAAGCAGGATATGTCCACCCCTTGGGAGGCCAATTTCTACTAAACTTGGAGGCTGAACCTGCAAAAATCTTTAACAGTCTGCATAGACTTAGCCTTGTCTTCCATTTTCTTTAGAACTGCTTCCACAGGCGAACCAACCAACACATCAGATTGTAAAGGAGCATCTAAAATCCTTGTCTTAACATGCTCAGCTAAATTCTGATCCCTCAGCCAGGCGTGCCTGCGAAGAACAGAACCAGTGGCAGCCCCCTGAGGCCTGCACAGCATCAAAACCACATTGCAAAGAATGCTTACCCACCTGTTCAAAACATGAACTAAATCCTGCAACTCTTTACACTCAATCCCTTTCCCCCAAAGCATCTACCTTAGACTTTAATTGTGAAAGGAGATAATTTTGGTATTTCAACATGTGAAACTGGCAATTCAAAGCTCTCATAAAGTGGAAGAAGTATACACTATCTTGCCCCATCTATCCAAACGCTCTCGCTCTTTATGTGGAGGAACAGGTATTTTAACAACAGAAGCCTTAACACCTTAAGGCCCCTGAGAAACAGTTTCTGGGTCTGCCCTAGGACTCTTAAAAGATACTTATGACCTTCAGGCACCCTATACTATCCATCCCCTTTAACTGGAGCAGGACGCAAAGAATCAGGGTTCAGAGAAGCCTCTGCAAAAACACCCTCCACCACATCTAGTACAGGAGGTATAGCTAAAGGCCTCTGCTGGGGTAAAAAAAAAATTTCCCCTAAGCCTTTTCCTGGAATCAGAGAAAACCTGACCTTCCCATTTAAAATGCTCCCTCATGGAATGAAGAGTCTGTGAAAATGAAAAATCGTCAGGAGGAGAAGCAGAAGGAGTAGAATCACCCACATCAGAATCAGAATAAGGAATACTCCTGCAAGTCTTCAGCCAAGACTCAGAAGCATCGAACACTGCTCAAAACTCCCAAGCTCAGGTTCCACCCTAGGCCTCTTATCAGGAGGGGCATAGAACCTCTAATCATAGTAATCAAATCTTCTGCCATTTTAAGCATATGCTTAGGTACAGACCCTGAAGAACTAGGAGACACTGAAACAAAACCTGGCCTGCCCTGGGAGAAGCCTTGGAAACAGCAGGAGGGCCTAACCACCTTAGGAAGGAGGGAAGAACAGCTACCTGAGAAGCCCCTTCAGCCTGGCCTACCTCCTGAGAGGTCACATTTTGAATAAAGTCTCTCCCTGGGATCCAAAGAAATTTCTGGCTGAACCTCTGGCTCCACTGAGCCTCTAAAGAACCGACGTCCGGACGCGGTTCTTCCAACCTAGGCTTTGCTGTTTGTCCTTGCGCTTTTTAAGGCGCGGAGCATCCGACGGCATTTTATAATTAACGCTTCCCAAAAAATAACCTGGCACAATCTAATCTTTTCTTTATAGTGCGTTTGTTAAATCTAGCACAAGAGCGACACCAACAACGCCCTGCTCAGGCCCTAAGCAAGGTATACACAAGGTATGGTAATCCCTATGAGGTATCTGTTTCCCACAAGAAATACAGTTATTCACTTTTTCTGACATCCGGTAAAATACTGAGGCAAGAAAAAACCAAAATATTCCCCAACGGGGTACTTAGCCAACTTGGATTCGGTCTGAAACTCCGACTTCGGAAAATCTCAGAACGCCAACCTGCACTTGCAAAACTGCTTCTGCATCGGACCATGTGGCAAAAAAGACTGAGGAAATGACGTCGGTCATGCGCATTTGTACCCTGGCGCCCCGGCGCCCGACTAATGCGCTTGACCGCCAACTTTTACTTTGGTATTCGGGCCGACTGGGACAGCGGACTACCCAAGTGTCAGGACTGCAGCAATGTGAGATGAAGAACATCTGGCTCTGTCCCTGGAGGCCAAATCCAATTTGTAGTGGGAAACAAAAGTATGAGGAGTGGCCCAAGTGGCCGCTGCACAAATAGTGTCTAAAGGAAGTCTAGCTTGAAAGGCTGTAGAAGTAGCTAAGCTCCTAGTTGAATGTGCTTTAGGTTTTGAGCACAGCTGTTTTCCCCTGAGCAGATAAATTTCAGAGATGACCGAAGAAAGCCATCTAGACAAAGTCACTTTAGAAACAGGAAGGCCTTTTTTATTATCCGCATAGGAAACAAAAAGTTGATCAGATTTTCTAAATTTTTTTGTTCTGTCCAAATAATATCTAAGTTGACGGTGGACATCAAGATAATGTAGCTTTTGTTCAGCTCTATCTGAATAGTTAGGAAAAATACAGGAGATCAATGGATTGATTCAAATTGTTCTTTGAAGCGACCTTAGGCAAAAAAGGGTTGGGTAGTTCTCAAAGGTACCCTGTCTTTGTGGAAAACCCAATAGGGGGTCGAACCAAAGAGCATGAAGTTCAGACACCCTCCTGGCCGATGTAATAGCCACTAGGAATAAAGTTTTCCAAGAAAGATATTTCAGGGAACAAGAAACAGCTGGCTCGAAGGGGGGAAAAATCAAGGATGTCAGCACTAAATTTAGATCCCACTGAGGAGGAGGATTCCTGATTGGAGGTTTAGTAGGAAAATTCCTTTCAAGAAGGCCCGCAGAGCCTATGGGACATAATATTTGATCTGCTATCCCGACATGAAAATTGGAAATAGCAGCCAATTGAACTCTGACTGTGGAAGAAGAGGAGCCTGCATGAAAAATCTCTGCTAAAAAAAGTCCAAAGGACCTGGGCCTGAACCCAGGGGCAAGTTTAAAGGATCAAATTAAAAAAAATTCTTTTTGGG
>NW_025059427.1:0-5868 GCF_019279795.1 Protopterus annectens
CTTAAATAATTACATTTTAAACAAAAAATTTAAAAAACCTGAAACCTTAAGATCTTTGTGTCTTGCTTATGTACTTACAAAGTGAACATTTACCACATACATATGTGCCTGTTTTTATATGAGCTCTTATATCCAACCCGACACAATATCTAATTTTTCTTTACAGAGCAACCTTTTTTAAAATTCATGCAATTATTGAACCTAAAAACAGGTTTTTCCCCAATCAATTGTGAGAGTGTTGGATCTATAAGTAAAACTTTCCAGTTTCCTCTAACAATCTTTGTTAGGTGCTCCATATCACTAGTATATTTGATGTCATATACAACGCTTTTACTCATCTTTCTTTTGTATAGAGTTTTGGCTGATTCTCCCCAAGGTATTGAGCTCTCTAATAAAGACTCAGTTACGTCATTGACCAATTTTATAGGGTATCCTCTATCTATAAAGTACTGTTTTTGACAGTCAATTAATTGTAGAGCATCCAGCTTATCACTACATATTCTCAATATCCTACTCATCTGGCCCCTCACAATATTGCAGAATATGTGACGTGGATGTAAGCTGTCAAAGTGGAGGATACTATTCCTCCAACAAGGTTTCCTGTATAAAGTGGTAACTAAGTCATTATTATTTCTTTTGATGAGGGTAATATCCAAAAAGTGGGCACTTAATGGAGAGTATTCATATGTAAATCTAAAGAACGAAGTGGTGGTATTCATGAGGCTGATGAAGTCCTTCAATGTGTCCATGTCACCATTCCAAAGCAACAGGACGTCATCCACGAACCGTCTGTACAGGACCACATTACTAAATCTAGGGTCATTAAAAATGTTCTCTTTCTCCCATCTATAGACCACTAGGTTGGCATATGCATTAGCACAGGGGGTGCCCATGGCTACCCCCCATGTTTGTGCATATACCGTGTGGTCAAATAGGAAAATGTTGTTATTTAGGACTAAGTCCAGCATGCAACAAATATTCATGATCTCATTGTTGTTCATTGTTCCTAGCTCGGTCAAATAGAGCCTCACTGCATCTAGGCCATAATCATTAGGGATACTTGTAAAAAGGCTTTCTATGTCTAGTGTGACTAATAGAGTGTCAGCTTTGATATTAGTTTTTACTGAGTTAAGTTTAAGGTCATTTAATAACTCATAAGAGTCCTGTAGTATCGTAGGTATTCCTTTCACTACTGTTCCAAGTTTTGATTGTATATATAAAGAAGCATTCTGCGTGACCCAATGGTCACCTGACACTATAGGACGTAGTGGAGGGGGATATTCATCCTTATGCAGTTTGGGCAAACCCTTGATTAAGGGTATGAGGGGTAGTTCTACCATTAGGAAATCATATAATGACTTTTCTATAGATCTTGTCATTAGTAAGTCATAGAATGTGTCATGTACATATTTTACTATGGAGATGACTTCTGATTTCCCTATTACCTTATATGCCTTGTCATTGTTTAACATATTTAACATTAGTTGTCGGGTGACAATACCCCCATTACAGCCTGACAATGACTTTCACGGGGTGATGATAATACCCCCATTATGGGTCAGCCCAACCCCAACTTTCACGGGGTGACGAAAATAGCCCTGCATGATGGGTCAGCCTGACCGCGACTATCCCAGGGTGATGATAATACACCCATTACGGGTCATCCCATCCCCGACTTTCACAGGGTGACGATCATACTCCCCATTATGGGTCAGCCCGACCCCGACTTTCATGGGATGACAATAATACCACCATTACGGGTCATCCCGACACTGATTTTCATGGGGTGACGATAATACCCCCCATTAATGGTCAGCCCGACTGCGACTTTCATGGGGTGATGATAATACCCCCCACTATGTGTCTGCCCAACCCCCGACTTTCACAGGGTGATGATAATGCCCCTATTATGGCTCAGCCCGACCCCGACTTTCACGGGGTGACAATACCCCCTATTATGGCTCAGCCCGACCCCGACTTTCACGAGGTGATGATAATACCCCCATTACGGGTCAGCCCAACCCCAACTTTCACGGGGTGACGAAAATAGCCCTCCATGATGGGTCAGCCTGACCGCGACTATCCCAGGGTAATGATAATACACCCATTACGGGTCATCCCATCCCTGACTTTCACAGGGTGACGATCATACTCCCCATTATGGGTCAGCCCGACCCCGACTTTCATGGGATGACAATAATACCACCATTACGGGTCATCCTGACCCCGACTTTCATGGGATGACAATAATACCACCATTACGGGTCATCCCGACCCCGACTTTCATGGGATGACAATAATACCACCATTACGGGTCATCCCGACACCGATTTTCATGGGGTGATGATAATACCCCCCATTAATGGTCAGCCCGACTGCGACTTTCATGGGGTGATGATAATACCCCCCATTATGTGTCCGCCCAACCCCGACTTTCACAGGGTGATGATAATGCCCCTATTATGGCTCAGCCCGACCCCGACTTTCACGGGGTGACAATACCCCCTATTATGGCTCAGCCCGACCCCGACTTTCACGGGGTGATGATAATACCCCATATTATGGCTCAGCCTGACCACGACTTTCATGGGGTGATGATAATACTCCCCATTATGGCTCAGCCCAACCCCGACTTTCATGGGGTGATGATAATACTCCCCATTATGGCTCAGCCCAACCCCGACTTTCACAGGGTGATGATAATACTCCCCAATACAGCTCAGCCCGACCCTGACTTTCACGGGGTGACGATAATCCCCCCATTATGTGTCAGCCCAACCTCGACTTTCACGGTAAGATGATAATATCTCCCATTACGGGTCATCCCGACCCCGACTTTCACGCGGTGACTATAATACCCCCCTATTACGGGTCAGCCCGACCCCGACTTTCACAAGGTGATGACAATACCTCCTACTACATGTCAACCCGACCCTGACTTTCACTGGGTGATGATAATACCTCACATTATGGGTCAGCCCGACTCCAACTTTCACTGGATGATGATAATACCCCCCCATGACAGGTCAGCCCGATCCCGACTTTCACGGGTGTGATGATAATACCCCCCATTATGGGTTAGCCCGACCCCAACTTTCACTGGGTGATGATAATACCCCCCATTATGGGTTAGCCCGACCCCGACTTTCACGGGGTGATGATAATACCCCCCATGACAGGTCAGCCTGATCCCGACTTTCACGGGGTGATGATAATAGGTTCATAGGTTCATAGGTTGGTACTAGGCTATCAGCCCTAGGGCCTATACAAGCCTAGCCATAACAGTTCCCTGGCTATTTCTTCCCACATTATTTATTTTCCTGGACCCCTGTCTAGCAGGGCGACTGACGTGATCCCTGGGGTGAATTTCCTTTCTCCCATCCAATCGTCAAGGTTCCTCTTGAAGAGGTCCAAAGAGGCACTCTGCTTGACATGTATGGGCAATCTATTCCAGAGTCTGGGGGGGTCTCTGGGTCAGGAACCTATCCCTCCAGCATGTTTTGTTTATTGTGATGACAAGGTTTAGATCCCTGGAGCGTAGCTCTGAGGGATTGGGATTTCTTTATGTAGCATGTCCAACAGCTCTGGGTTTGACATGGTCTTGTATGTTAAGCAGAGATCGCCTCTGAGTAGACGATATGCGACAGAGTATAGCTGGAGTTTTATAAGGCGGTCAGCGTATGGCATCTGCTTTAGGCCTGTGATTCTTTTAGTGAGGTATTTCTGAGGCCTTTCCAGTTGTTGCAGATGTCTTGAGAGGTACATACCAAATGGGGCGTTATATTCTATAATGGGTCTAATGAGGGATGAGTACAGTGGGACACTGACCTCCTTTTTTCTGGATGAAAAGCCCTTTGTGATGAGGTGTGCCACATAGAAGGATTTCCTGACTGTTGTGGCGATGTCCCCCCATGACAGGTCAGCCCGATCCCGACTTTCACGGGGTGATGATAATAACCCCCATTATGGGTCAGCCTGACCCCAATTTTCATGGGGTGATAATACCCCCCATGACAGGTCAGCCCGATCCCGACTTTCACGGGGTGATGGTAATACCCCCCATTATGGGTCATCCCGATCCTGACTTTCACGAGGTGATGATAATACCCTCCATTATGGGTCAGCCCAACAATGACTTTCATGGGGTGACTATAAAGCCCCCCATTATGGGTCAGCCTGACCACGACATACATGGGGTGATGATAATACCCCCCATTACGGGTCAGCTCGACTCTGACTTTCACAGTGTGATAATACCCCCCATTACGGGTCAGCTCAACCCCGACTTTCATGGGGTGATGATAATACCCCCCATTATGGGTCAGCCCGACCCTGACTTTCACGGGGTGATGATAAAACCCCCCCATTACGGTTCAGCCCGACCGCGACTTTTACGGGGTGATGATAATACCCCCATTACGGATCAGCCCAACCCCAACTTTCACAAGGTGACAATAATAACCCCATTATGGGTCATCCCAACCCCGACTTTCACAGGGTGATGATAATACCACCATTATGGCTCATCCTGACCCTGACTTTCACTGGGTGAAAATCATATCCACCATGAAGATACACTAAGTCACTGTTCATCCAGTGGCCAAATATTCGAAATACACTTAGACACAATGAAGATTACCTTCATCAGCACATGATTTGTTGTGCTGATGAAGGGTGTAGACCCGAAAGCTTCATTAAAATTGTTTGTTTGTGACTACCGTGTTTTTGAAAATCATATCCCCCATTACTGGTCAGCCCAACCTCAACTTTTACCGGGTGAAGATAGTACCCCGGTTACTGGTCAGCCCGACCCCGACTTTCACGGGGTGATGATAATACCACCCATTAAGAGTCAGACTGACCCCGACTTTCACTGGGTGAAAATAATACCCCCCATTACTGGTCAGCCCAACCCCGACTTTCACGGGGTGAAGATAGTACCTCACATTGGTCAGCCCGACCCCGACTTTCACGGGGTGACGATAATATTTCCCATTATGGGTCAGCCCAACTTTCACGGGGTGACGATAATACTTCCCATTATGGGTCAGCTCAACGCCGACTTTCACGGTGTGGCGATAATACCCCCCATTACGTGTCAGCCCGACTTTAACTTGTTGACGATAATTCCACCCATTATGGGTCAGCCTGAAACCGACTTTAACAGGTGACAATAATACCCCCATTATGGGTCAGTCCGACCCCGACTTTCTCGGGGTGACAATACCCCATTACAGGTCAGGCCGACCCTGACTTTTATGGAGTGACAGTACCCTCCCAAGACGGGTTAGCCCGATTCCGACTTACATGGGGTGACAATTATACCCCCATTACGGGTCAGCCCAACCCCGTCTTTCGCAGGGGTGACGATAATACATTCCCATTATGGGTCAACCCAACCCCGACTTTCATGTGGTGATGATAATACCATCCCATTATGGGTTAGCCAAACCCCATCTTTCACGGGGTGATACCCCCCATTACGGGTCAGCCCAACCCTGACTTTCACAGGGTGAGGATAATACCCCCCTTTTACTGGTCAGCCCGACCCACGACTTTCACTGGGTGATGATAATACCCCCCTTTATGGGTCAGCCCGACCCCGACTTTCACTGGGTGATGATAATACCCCCACATTATGGGTCAGCCCGACCCCAACTTTCACAAGATGATGACAATACCCCCTACTACATGTCAACCCGAGCCTGACTTTCACTGGGTGATGATAATACCCCACATTATGGGTCAGCCCGACTCCAACTTTCACTGGGTGATGATAATACCCCCCCATGACAGGTCAGCATGATCCCGACTTTCATGGGGTGTTGATAATACCCCCCATTATGGATTAGCCCGATCGGGACTTAT
>NW_025059429.1:0-5912 GCF_019279795.1 Protopterus annectens
AAAATCTAAAGGGGCCCTTTTGTGTCACTGTTAGACAGAGGCACAGTATACTAACCTCGAAAAGGGCATAGCAAAATTAATTTAAAATGGGTGGCGAAACCCAAAATTCTGGCTAGGCTTATAAATGCCCTAGGGCAGATAGCCTAGTATGAACCTATGAACCTATATGAAAGCTCTTTTCCAACACAAATCTGATTTTTTGCTAATTAAAAATATATTCATAGGTTCATAGGTGCGTATAAAGCTAATGGTCCTGGAGCCTTTACAAGCCTAGCCCACAGGATTACCCTGGCATCGTGCCACCTGACCTTATTTCCTAGTGCCTCTGTCGAGTAGAGCCACTGGATTAATCCCTGGGGTGAATTTTCTATTTCCCATCCACTCATCAAGATTTCTCTTGAAGAGAGCGAGTGAGGTGCTCTGCTTGACATGTACAGGAAGTCTATTCCATAGCATTGGCAGTCTCTGGGTTATGAACCTGTCCCTCCAGCATGTTCTGTTGATTGTGGTAATGAGGATGAGGTCTCTGGAGTGTGTCGTGCAGAGGGATTGGGAATTCTTTAGATGTAGCATTTCTAACAGAGCTGGGTCAGACATGGCTTTGTAAGTCAACCAGAGATCGCCTCTAAGTAAGCGATATGAGACAGTGAATAGTTGGAGTTTTTTGAGTCTGTCCATATAGCACAAGTGTTTAAGGCCTAGGATCCTCTTTGTGAGGTACTTTTGTGGCCTCTCCAGTTGTTGCAGGTGTCTAATGAGGTACATTACAAATGTGGTATTGTACTCAATGATTGGCCTAATGAGGGAAGAGTAGAGGGAGACAATGACCTCTTTCTTCCTTGATGCAAAACCCTTAGTAATGAGATGTGCCACATAGAATGACTTTCTGACCACAGTGGCAATGTGGTGGTCTAAAGAGAGGCTGCTGTCACCCTAATTTTTACAGATCTCTTATAACACCTTCTGTGTTCAGTGGACTCTCATCAATGTGGTAATTCAAGGAACGGGTTTTCCCATGGGTAATGACACATTTTTGGCATGAGCTTAAGGCCATGGTTCTGACACCATTTTTGTGTCATGAGGCCTTTCTGTAGGATGTCAACATCACTGGGGATTTAAAAATAGCTCAACTTCCAATTTTCAAACTTTGTCAGCCAAGTCCCTGTTGGCCTGGACTTCAAAAAAGTAGATCCCAAAAGGGGAAAGGACCGGACTAAACCCCTGTGGGACTCCACTCGTGACTGGTCAACAGTCTGACTTGGACTCAGTTACTTTTACACTGTAGGTTCTATCTGTGAACCAGTTCACCCACCTAGTGATTAGGGTTTTAGCTTAGTAGTTTTTCTATGATTCTGAGTGAGGAATGGTATCAAAGGCCTTGGTAGATCAAGGTAGGCTGTATGAACCACCTTGCCTTCATCCACAGCTCTGGTGACTGACTCAAAAGTCAATACATTGAGCAGGCATGATCTACCCTTCACAAAACCAAACTGTGTAGGATCCAGAGTTGGAGTTCCTTTTCCTTGTTTATTAGGTCCATGATGATGCATTCCATAGCTTTGCATATCAGACTCATCAGGCTAATGTGATAATTCCCAGGGTCTGTAGTTGCTCCTCCTTGTGGAGAGGGATGACTGTAGCAGTGCCATTCAGTAGGGACAAAGCCTGAGGTGAGGCTGTGATTGAACAGGGCACACAGGTAGGTGCCAGTTCACTCTGTAGTTCATGTAGAACACAGCCAGGGATATTGTCAGGTCCCATAGAAGCTGTATTCTTGGCCTTGGACAGTTCTGTTTAACCTGTGAAACAGTAATACTGGGTGCCTGGCAATCTACTGGCATTGTGATTGGTCCTTTGGGGGTAAATTTGGGAGTGAATCTGTTATCCCGTATATTGGCAATATCTGTTGGCTCAAGTTAAAGGGACCATTGTGCAGTAGTCAGAGCAAATCTGGGTATGCCTGGAGATTTTTACATAACTATATAAGGCCTTGTGGTTGTCTTTACTATCTGGTGCAATTCTGTTTTCATAGTTAGCTTTTGAGGATTTGATGAGGGATCTCAACCTTTTGTTGAGGCTGATATGGGAGTTTTTCTAGTCTTGGGACTTCGCCTTATTCCACATCAGTTTCCTCCTTCTACTGTAGAGTTTATTTTATGGCAGGGACCACCAGATTGGCTTCCTTTTTTTGAGGAGAGTATCTTAGTTCTGTTGGGTATGGCGAGATCCATGCATTTTTATGGGGTTATACAGTGTACTGGTGTATGATTCGGCAGTCATGCAACTATTCTCCATTTGCATGGGTGCCATGAAGCTAGCCACCTTTGATTTTAGGAGCCCAAAGTTAACTTTGCAGACGTTTTTAATGGTGGTTACCTTTGTGTGGGGGTGGGTGGGATGTGAATTAACAAGGTGATTAGTTTGTGGTCAGATCTAACCAGGGAGGAGTTGACTATTGGTGTAGAACAACGGCCACCCATGTTAGTAATGACCAGGTCAAGGATGTTGCTACCTCTAGTGGGGGTAAGAATGAGCTGGTCCAGAGCACTGGAATTAATGAATTCCAGAAAGCATTGGGCAAGTGTATTGGTACATGAGTAGTTTTCCCAGTTAATGGAGGGGTAGTTGAAGTTGCCCAGTATGATAGTGTTAGTTTGGACCCTAATATTCTCCAGAGTTCTTAGGAACATGGAGTGTGAGTCTTGGGACATGGTTGGGGACCTATAGTAGGCTACGTCCTGAATCACTATCTTATCCAATGTTAGCTGCACCTGAAGTATCTCAGATGCGTTATGTTGGGCTACCAGTCTGGAGGTGTGCTCATCCTTTATTAATATGGAAACACCCCTGCCTTTGGAGCTTCAGTCCAAGTTCTGGGGCCAAAGGGTGGAATGAGTTATAGCCTGGTAGTGCAGGGTGCTTTTGTGCCTTGAACCAGGTCTCTGTTACAGCACAAATATCGATGTTCTCCATTTAAGGAGTGCTTTGAATGTTTCATTTTGAGATTTAGACTTCTAGGTTGAGCAGCAACCCTCAGATTCATTTGTTTGTAGTGGCTATGGTGGTAATTTGTTATTTGGAACACTATCTAAAAAAGGCACTATGTGGTTGGCAAGAGCCTTGACCAGTATCTGGAAGCCTAGGGTTGACAGATGCAGGCCATCTCTGGCAAAGCATTGAGGTCTGTCAATGTCATCCAGGCAGACAGATACTGGAATCCCTTAGAATGACACAGAAACTTAGCCAATTGTTGAAATCAATCATTTTCAGCTTGTACTGTGGTATCATTCTGGGTGATGGTAGGAGGCTGCTCAGGGCTAGGTCATACCTGCCTGGGCTACATAACCCAAGAGTCCTCCATGTCTCTTTTCATGTAGTCAGGGAGGTACATCTCAGGTCATTCAAACCACATGTACAATGACAGAGCATTTTTGAAACCTGTTGTTGAGGGACCTGAGTGCATGCATTATGTGGATCCTGGCACACAGGCAGCTGACTGTTACTTTCTCCTTATTCAACCTAGTGAGTATAACATCAGTGTGCTTCACTATTGAGTCACCTATGACTAGTGCATTGGGCATGCTGTTTTGCCTTAGGAGCTTTGGTTGAGTAGCACACTGTTTAGGAGAGTTATTTGTCTCGTGATTAGTGTTGTGTTGCAGTGGTCAGGTGTGTTTCTGCCTTGGAGGTCTTTGCTGTTTGGGTCGATTTTTATTAAGAGCCTCCATGAAGGTTGGTGTGTGGTTTGTGTTTTTATGTGAAGGCAGTGCTGATGTGTGTTCTGGAGGGCTATGTGTTCCATGCAGTGTGGTGCAAGTGTTGACCTTCTCCTCTTGACCAGTTATTCTGGTCTTGGCTGGAGAGTGCATGGATTCCAATTTGGCTATATAAGTGCATTTCTCACAAGTCTGAGTGCTGGGAGATAAGAGGACAGGGTTGTCAGTGTACATAAGGCAGTTGCTACATTGCCTCAGAATGCCCAAGTTCACCATGTTAATAGGAGAAAGCACAGGGAACTGACCTTTAGACATGCCTGGAAGGGTGGGTATTAATAGTAAGTACTGGAGCCGTTTCCTTGTAGAATGTTTAGTGCTGGTAACACTGTGTGCTACAATAACTGTTACAAGAAGTCTAGTAAAGTGCTAGACTAATAAGCTAGTAAAAGTGCAAAAGAGAGAACTAGCAGATCTAAGGGAAAAGATTGAAGAGCAGACTTCGGCACCACTCAAACTTACAAGTTCTGGATACATCAAATCTTTATCTGGACTAGACTAGTTACAGGAAAGGCAGGAAACAAGTGCAAATGTGGGCTTTTAAACCAGAAATATGAAAGAGATGGAAAAAAATGCCCAAACGGCCAATAAGCTACAATTTTTGGGTCAGAAACCACTCCTCTTGTGGTAGATAGGCTACCTAGTGCTTACCACTCCTAATGATAAGCTAGAAGGCTTCCCTCTAACACAGAAAGGCTTGGGAGGCACAGAAGCTTATAAACAGTCCTGGATATAGCAAATCTGTACCTGGACTAGACTAGTTACAGGAAAGGGGGGAAACAAGCGCAAACACGGGCTTTTAAACCAGAAAGCTGAAAAAGATGGAAACACTGACCAAATGGCCAATAGCTACAATTTCTGGACCAGAAACCACAATGCTTGTGGTAGATAGGCTAACTAGTGCTTACCACTCCCATTGATAAGCAGAAAGGCTTCCCTGCAACACAGAAAGGCTTGGTGGGCTCAGAAGATTACCAACAGTCCTGGATACAGCGAATCTGTATTTGGACTAGACTAGTTACAGGAAAGGCAGGAAACAAGCGCAAACTCGGGCTTTTAAACCAGAAAGTTGGAAGAGATAGAAAAACTGCCAAAACAGTCAATAAACTACAATTTCTGGGCCAGAAACCACTCCTCTTGATGTAGATGGGGTACCTAGTGCTTACCACTCCCACTGATAAGCTAAAAGGGTTCCCTCCCACACAGAAAGCTTTGGGGGGCTCAGAAGCTTACGAATAGTCCTGGATACAGCAACTCTGTATCTGGACTAGACTAGTTACAGGAAAGGCAGGAAACAAGCTTAGATTTTTTTTTTCACAAAGCAGCTAAAACAGTACTAAAAACAATTCAAGTGCAGTGCAAGCTAGCACACTTGAATGTGTAGCAGTATTAAAGCAAATACAGTTTAAATAAATACAATTTATTCAAAATGTCTTCTGAACTAAATTCAATTGTTGTTTTATTCAACTCTGAACAGTTAAAAAGTGCCAAAAATGTACTTATCAGCTGAGAAGCACACTCAGTCACAACACAAGGAGATTTTTTTTTGTTAGTAAAGTGCAAGGGGAGGAAGGAGGAGCAGAAGATAATTCAAGGTTAAGAATCTTAATTTGTTGGCCTTCTCAAATGTTCTCTCTGTATTAGGTAGAATGAACACTAGACTGGGAAGTGTGTCCCAGATCAAATTTACAGTATGGGCGGGACTCTGTAAAGCCACCAACTATAACAAACACCACAGGAATAGGGTGTAAGGGAGGGAGAAAACCAGTTTCAGAAGAGATCAAAAACAAAAAACAATGCCAGCAGATACATAAAATAATTCAGTCAGCAAATATATAAAATAATTCTCATCACTCAGAACACAAGATGTTTCTAACAGTGTATGCTAGAATTTACAAACGGGCTATTTTAAATCAGCAATCCTTGAAGTAATCAGATAATGAAAAAGCTGTTAGACCAGTTTTATAAACTTTAACACCTCCACAGGAATGGGGGGTGGGCAGTTTTAGAAGAGATCAGAAACAAAAAACAATGCCAACAATTATATAAAATAATTCAGTCAGCAAATATATACAATAATTCAGTTAGGCAAAAATACAATGCAGAACTCTGAAAATTAAATTGACAAGAATTATACTT
>NW_025059430.1:0-6099 GCF_019279795.1 Protopterus annectens
GGGGCAAAAAAAAACTCACAATTAAAAATTTGTTCACTATAACTATAAATAAAAATCAAGTGTCTAGATACAGATATACAAGTCTGAAAAAATGCTGTTTCATAAATACTGTAATTTGCCAGGAAAAAAAAAATAATGAGGGACAGATCAAAATATGATCCAAAAATCTGGACATTTGGAAATTCTGGATAATTGAGAATGACATGTGCTGTCTATACCCCAGACCTCTCCTGCATAGCTCAGTGTCATCTGGTCATGATTTTGTCTCCTATTTTTGCCCTGCCCCTCATGAAATGTTTGATTTTACAGGTAAATCAATGTCAGAAATTAGACACTCATAACTTATTGTGCAGAAAATGCATGTTGATTGTATCCCATGATTCCAGTAGAGTGGGTGGGGTTACATAATTATGTATGCAAATTGTATGTTAATCAGTCTCCCAGGTTTTGGCTGGTCGTACCTACTTTTCATGTGCCTTTGTCCAGATTTTTGATGTTTACAGGTTGAGAGGTATGGTTGGGGGTAGGATTAGTTGTTCAAAGATGCAGTATCTATCAGCTTAGACCTAATGGGAGATTCCTCATCACCCTGGGAACCATCACCACTGGATCCTGGCTCAGAAGCTGGAGTCAGCGTTAGGCAGTGATTTGACTCAATGAGTCACCCAGACATGGTCTCTGTCAGGACTTGATGGGTGACAGTAGCATCACCTCCATTCGTACCACCTTCTGGTGTAGGGCTACATTATGCTGGTGGTACAGGTAGGGTTGAGGGTGTGAAGGCAACTGTGGCAGTGCTTGCCAGTGGGAATGATACAGGTTGCTATGCCAATAGATGCATATGATATCAACATAAATGGAAAGAAACAAAATAAAAAAGTATGAAAGAGAGGATAGTGACAAAGAAGGTGAGGGAACAGAAAGACTCAAAAGGCGGGTATTCCATTCTTAACTATGTTCATACTGATAGAGTGAAGCATACTACACTTTTAATAGTAGGGCTTACACAGGTATGTCATCAGTATGTTTGTCTGATTATAACATATGGAGGCGACTTGAGCCCAGTCCCATCCTCACATGCAGTCTTACATCAGAGAATGATAACTCCAGGAGATATTTATTAACACTGCACTTATGTGCATGTGACCAGTCATGTTATTTGTCTTACATCAGAGAATGATAACTCCAGGAGATATTTATTAACACTGCACTTATGTGCATGTGACCAGTCATGTTATTTGTCTTACATCAGAGAATGATAACTCCAGGAGATATTTATTAACACTGCACTTATGTGCATGTGACCAGTCATGTTATTTTGTCTTACATCAGAAATGATAACTCCAGGGATATTTATTAACACTGCACTTATGTGCATGCTTGACCCCGATATATTATTTGTCTTGTCAGAATAGTAACTCCAGGAGATATTTATTAACACTGCACTTATATTGCATGTGACCAATCATATTATTTTGTCTTACATCAGAGAATAATAGCTCAGGAGATATTTATTAACACTGCACTTATATTGCATGTGACCAGTCATGTTATTTGTCTTACATCAGAGGTATTAACTCAGGAGATATTTATTAACACTGCACTTATGTGCATGTGACCAGTCATATTATTTGTCTTACATCAGAATGATAACTCAGGAGATATTTATTAACACTGCACTTATGTGCATGTGACCAGTCATGTTATTTGTCTTACATCAGAGAATGATAACTCCAGGAGATATTTATTAACACTGCACTTATGTGCATGTGACCAGTCATGTTATTTGTCTTACATCAGAGAGTATTAACTCCAGGAGATATTTATTAACACTGCACCTTATGTGCATGTGACCAGTCATGTTATTTGTCTTACATCAGAGAATGATAACTCCAGGAGATATTTATTAACACTGCACTTATGTGCATGTGACCAGTCATGTTATTTGTCTTACATCAGAGAATGATAACTCCAGGAGATATTTATTAACACTGCACTTATGTGCATGTGACCAGTCATGTTATTTGTCTTACATCAGAGAATGATAACTGCAGGAGATATTTATTAACACTGCACTTATGTGCATGTGACCAGTCATGTTATTTGTCTTACATCAGAATGATAACTCCCGGAGAATTTTTTTTAAAACTGCACTTATGTGCATGTGAACCAATCAAAAAAAAAGGGTTTTTTATTTGTCTTAACATTTTTGGGGGGGGGGTTTTTTGGGGGTTTTTTTAATTTTTTTTTTGGGGGGGGAAAAAAAAAGGGTTTTTCAACCAAAAAAGGGAAAAAAAAAAAAAAAAAAAAAAAAAAAATTTTTTTAAAAAAAATTTTTTTGGGGGTTTTTTTTTTTCAAAAATTTTTAAAAAGGGTTTTTAAAATTTTTAATTTTTTAATTTTTTTGGGGAACCCAAAAAATTTGGAGTTTTTTTTTTTAAAAAAAAAAAAGGGGGGGTTTTTTTTTTTTTTGGGGCCCCTTTTTTTTTTTTTTAATTTTTTTTTTAAAAAAAAAATTTGGAAAGGAAAAAAAATTTTTTTTCCGGTTTTCCCGGGAAATTTTTTTTTTTTTTAAAAAAAACCCCGGGAAAATTTTTTAAACCGGTTTTCCCGGGAAATTTTTTTTTTTTTTAAAAAAAACCCCGGGAAAATTTTTTAAACCGGTTTTCCCGGGAAATTTTTTTTTTTTTTAAAAAAAACCCCGGGAAAATTTTTTAAACCGGAAAAGGGGAAAAATTTTTGTTTTAAAAAAAAGGGTTTTTTTTAAAAAATTATTTTGGGGGGTTTTTTAAACCCCAAAAGGGTTTAAATCAGGGAAAATTTTTTAAACCGGTTTTCCCGGGAAATTTTTTTTTTTTTTTTAAAAAATTTTTTTTTTCAAAGGGGCCCCCAAATTTTTTTTAAAAACCCCAAAAAATTAAGAAATTTTTTTCCCCCTTTTTTTTAAAAAGGGGATTTTTTTTAAAAAGGAAAAATTTTTTTTTTTAAAAAATTTGGAAAGGAAAAAAAAATTTTTTTTTTTAAAAATTTTTGGGAAATTTTAAAAACCCTTTTTTGGGGCCCCTTTTTTTTTTTTTTAAAGGAATTTTAATTAAATTTTTTTTTTGGGGGGGTTTTTTTGGGTTTTTTTTTTTAAAAAAAAAAAAATTTTAATTAAATTTTTTTTTAAAAAAATTTTTCTTAATAAAAAAATTTTTTTTTGGGGGGGTTTTTTTTTTTTTCATTGGGGAAAAATTTTTTTTTTTAAAAAAAAAAAAGGGGGGTTTTTTTTTTTTCATTGGGGAAAAATTTTTTTTTTTAATTTTAAAAAAATTTGGGGAAAAAATTTTTTTTTTAATTAAAAATTTTTTTTTTTAAAAAAAATTTGGGGGTTTTTTTTTTTTCATTGGGGAAAAATTTTTTTTTTTAAAAAAAAAAAAGGGGGGTTTTTTTTTTTTCATTGGGGAAAAATTTTTTTTTTTAAAAAAAATTTGGGAAAATTTTTCCCCCCAATTTTTTTAAAAAAATTTTTTTTTAAAAAAAAAAAAGGGGGGTTTTTTTTTTTTCATTGGGGAAAAATTTTTTTTTTTAATTTTAAAAAACCCGGGTTTTTTTTTTTCTTTCCCAAAAAGTTTTTTTAAATTTTTTTAAAAAAAAAAAATTTTTTTCCCCTTTTATTTGTTTAACCCGGAAAAACCCAAAAAATTAAACCCCTTTTTTTTTTTTTTGTTTTCAAAATTTTTCCCCAAAAAATTTTTTTTTTGGGTTTTTTAAAACCCCCTTATGTTTTTTAAAGGAAAAAATTTTTCCCCAAAAAATTTTTTTTTTGGAAATTTTTTAAACCCCTTTTAAATTTTTCCCTTTTTTTTTTTGGGGGAAATTTTTTTTGGGTTTTTTTGCCCTTTTTTTTTTCCCATTTAAAATTTTTTTTGGGGAAATTTTTTTTGGGTTTTTTTGCCCTTTTTTTTTTCCCATTTAAAATTTTTTTTCCCCGGGAAAAATTTTTTTTGGGTTTTTTTGCCCTTTTTTTTTTCCCATTTAAAATTTTTTTTCCCCGGGAAAAATTTTTTTAAAATTTTTTCAACCTTTTTTTTTTTTTTTAATCCGGGGAAAAAATTTTTTTAAAAATTTTTCAACCTTTTTTTTTTTTTTTAATCCGGGGAAAAAATTTTTTAAAATTTTTTTGGAAATTTTTTTTAATTTTTTTTTAAAAAAAAAAAAAAAATTTTTTTTTTTCCCCGGGGGGTTTTTTTTTTTGGTTTTTAAAAAAAAGGGGTAATTTTTTTTTCCCCGGGGGGTTTTTTTTTTTGGTTTTTAAAAAAAAGGGGTAATTTTAAAAATTTTTTTTTTTCCCCCCTGTTAAGTCTTTTTTTTTAAAAAAAAATTTTAAAAATTTTTTTTTTTCCCCCCTGTTAAGTCTTTTTTTTTAAAAAAAAAATTTAAAATTTATTAAAATTTTTTTGGGGGTTTTTTTTTTTTTTTTTTTAAAAAAAAAAAATTTTTTAAAATTTATTAAAATTTTTTTGGGGGTTTTTTTTTTTAAAAAAAAAAAAAAAATTTTTTTTTTTTTAAAGTGGGGTTTTGTCTTACATCAGAGAATGATAACTCCCGGAGATATTTATTAACACTGCACTTATGTCCATGTGACCAGTCATGTTATTTCTCTTACATCAGAGAATTATAACTCCCGGAGATATTTATTAACACTGCACTTATGTGCATGTGACCAGTCATGTTATTTGTCTTACATCAGAAATGATAACTCCAGGAGATATTTATTAACACTGCACTTATGTGCATGTGACCAGTCATGTTATTTGTCTTACATCAGAGAATGATAACTCCCGGAGATATTTATTAACACTGCACTTATGTGCATGTGACCAGTCATTTTTTTGTCTTACATCAGAGAAAATAACTCCCGGAGATTTTATTAACACTGCACTTATGTGCATGTGACCAGTCATGTTATTTGTCTTACATCAGAGAATGATAACTCCAGGAGATATTTATTAACACTGCCCTTTTGTGCATGTGACCAGTCATGTTATTTGTCTTACATCAAAAATATAACTCCCGGAGATATTTATTAACACTGCACTTATGTGCATGTGACCAGTCATGTTATTTGTCTTACATCAGAGAATATCTCCCGGAGATATTTATTAACACTGCACTTATGTGCATGTGACCAGTCATGTTATTTGTCTTACATCAGAGAATGATAACTCCAGGAGATATTTATTAACACTGCACTTATGTGCATGTGACCAGTCATGTTATTTGTCTTACATCAAAAATGATAATCCCGGAGATATTTATTAACACTGCACTTATGTGCATCTGACCTGTCATGTTATTTGTCTTACATCAGAGAATGATAACTCCGGGAGATATTTATTAACACTGCACTTATGTACATGTGACCAGTCATGTTATTTGTCTTACATCAGAGAATGATAACTCAGGAGATATTTATTAACACTGCACTTATGTGCATGTGACCAGTCATGTTATTTGTCTTACATCAGAGAATATAACTCCAGGAGATATTTATTAACACTGCACATATGTGCATGTGACCAGTCATGTTATTTGTCTTACATCAAAAATGATAACTCCCGGAGATATTTATTAACACTGCACTTATGTGCATGTGACCAGTCATGTTATTTGTCTTACATCAGAGAATGATAACTCCCGGAGATATTTATTAACACTGCACTTATGTGCATGTGACCAGTCATGTTATTTGTCTTACATCAAAAAATAACTCCAGGAGATATTTATTAACACTGCACTTATGTGCATGTGACCAGTCATGTTATTTGTCTTACATCAGAGAATGATAACTCCCGGAGATATTTATTAACACTGCACTTTTATGTGGCATGTTTTTTTTTTTTTTTAATTTTTTTTTTCCCCCATTTTTTTTTTTTTTTTCTTTTCCTTTTTTTAAAAAAAAAAAAAAAAAAAAACAGAAAAAAAAAAAAAAAAAAAAAAAAAAACCCGTCATGTTATTTGTCTTACATCAGAGAATGATAACTCCAGGAGATATTTATTAACACTGCACTTATGTGCATGTGACCAGTCATGTTATTTGTCTTAAAAAAAAAAAAA
>NW_025059431.1:0-5754 GCF_019279795.1 Protopterus annectens
GTCTGCATACATCAGCTTTGTTGATTTGTCCCCTCCGACCTGTTTGGTAATGTAGTCTATCACCAGTATGAACAGCAGAGTGGACAGAGCTGAACCCTGCTGCACACCCACTTCCACTGGGAACCCTATTAGTCTGAACACTGTTCATACTTCAGTCATTGGGTTCTTGAACATAATCTGCACTAATTCTTCCAATATTTCTCGGACTTCAGACCATTACGGAATTGCCCAAATCAGCTTTCTCAGAACCCTGTCATATGCTTTCTTCAAGCCTAGGAATTCCCATTTGAACTCTTTCCTCATCTCAGGCTACTTCTCAACTGTCCCACTGCAAATATCAGGTCAGTTGTGCTGCATCTTGACCTGAATCTGAACTGCCCATGTCCCATCTTACTTTCTACTACTCTGTGTATTCATTTATCAATCACCCTGTCTTGAACTTTAATGCAGTGTGACAGGAGTTTGATACCTATAAACTGCTGACAGTTGGGGATGTCTGACACTGACACTAGTATGCTTATCATCTGGTAAGCTGGGATACACTTTTCTCTCCATACTGCTATGAGTGCCTCAAAAGTCATTTCTTCCCTAACTCACCCAACATCCTAACCATATCTGTTAAGACCTCATCTGAGCCTGCTGCTTTCCCTGACTTCATTTTCCTAAGTGCTGATCTAACTTCTTTCATCATAGGCTGTGTCTGAGACAGTACAGCTTCTGTGGAGTTTTCTTCATTCTGAAGCTGCTGGAAGTACTCCGTTAGTCTGCCTTTCATGACCTGTGGACTGGTGAGCAGCTTGTTGCTAACATCCCTTATTAAGGGTGTCTGATGACTGCCTTCTTTATCTTTGTCTTGCATCCTGATAATTTCCTTGTGCCAGCTACAGAGTCATTTTCCAAAAGCTGGTAGAGTCCCTGTGATGCCTTGTTCTTTGTTATTGTAACTGCTGTCCTAGCCTGTTTCTTAGCCAACCTGTATTCCTACTTAGCCTGATCCATCTTTTCTTTCTCCTCTTTTTCCTCTACTTTTTCCTTTTGATGACTTCCTGAACTTCTGCATTCCACCACCAGATTTCCTTATGTACCATATGTCCATGCCTGGCTCAGCCACATATTTGTTCTGTAGTCCTCACACATGCTGTTTTGAGGTGCTGACATTCTTCTCCAGCTCTACCTATTTTCTCTTCTTCCTGAAGTGCCAGAGTTCTGTGTAGTCGCTTGAACTGTTGTGGTTTCTCTCGACACTTCTTCACTGGGGATGACTTTGCAATCATTGATTCCACCCCAGTGTCCTTTCTCTACTAGGAGGAAGTCTACTGGAGTTGCATGTTGGTCACTCTTTTATGTGATCTTGTGACTGTTCCTCTTGCTGAGACATGTGCTGGCCACCATCAGGCCATTTGTCTGAGAGGAAGCTAGAATGGCCTCTCCTTCTTTATTTCTGTTTCCTCACCCATATGGACCCAGGCAGTCCTCATATCGTGGCCTGTCTGTCCTGATATGTGCATTTTGGTCCCCTATTATGAACATCAACTCATGATGTCCTGCTTTATCTAGTATGTCCTGTAATTGCTGTCTGAATACACTCCTTTCCTCACTATCACAATCCTACTATAGGCATATGCTGAAATTATGAATAGGGCCCTATCCTTATACTGGAGTCTGATTGCCATGAGTCTTTCACTAATTCTGATGACATCCTTCACTGTCCTCTGAAGCCTCTCCCTCACCACAATTCCCATACCATTTCTAGTTTTTCCTTCACCTGAGTGGTAAACTCTGGATCCCAAGCCAAGTGGCTTTGCTGCACTGACCTTTCAGTTTGCTTCCTGGATACAGAGGATGTCTGCCCTCTTCCTTACCTTCATGTCATTCACTTCCAAGCTATGTCTTGTCAGTAAACCTACATTGAGTGTAGCAATTCTTAGTTCATGTTTGGCAGGTTTCGCTCAACAGAACTATCCCAGGTAGCCCAAGCTGGGCAACTGGACACCAGCTGCTTATTGCCAATAGGGTCACATAGATCCCTCCCACCATTAGCATGAGACCTTGGTGTAGATCTGAGTATGACAAATACCCATGCCCATTTTTGGAGACATTACTCAATGTGACCAGATCAACTAGAGCCAATTATTACACTGTCGAGTGGCTAGCAATGCCCCCTCTCCCACTGTGCACAGTCTATGATCTGCATTTTCCTGTCTAGAGGGTCCTGCACATCACAGTTGATGCCTAAAAGAGGTTGGTCTTTGCAACTCTTCCAAAATAGGTATTATCTAGAGTCTATGCTGCTGTCCACAGCTCCATTCCTGGGTGAATTTGAGGTGGAAACACCCAGCATGTTTTTGGGAGGTGGGAGGAACCCCAAAGAGACACAGGGAGAACATGCAAACTTCACAGGGGCACTGGCTAGAGGTCAGGCTCAAACCTTGTACATTATGCATGGAGATGACCTTAACCATTATGCTAACTCTGCCCATCTGATCAACCATTCTAAACCCTTAGACATCCTCCATCTTCCACTGCTTTATCTATCCTTGTGTCATTGTTTAAGAGTCTGATCCTGTTTTCTGTTCCCTCCGATATGTTTTGAGACAAACACATTTAAAACTGCTGGACAGAGAATAGACCCTTGAGGTATTCGTCTAGTCACTGTACTAGTTCCTGACTTTATCCCTTGCATTTTCTGCTTCCTAACATTTAGTGATGTCACAGTTCATTTCCTCACTCATGACACTACCCCATGTCAAACTCTTTGGTGAAATTCTTTAAGACCAGACCCATTTTGGCTTGAGCAGGCAAGACCTCCCTTTGACAAAGCCAAATTGTTTGCACTTCTAGTTGGGGAGCTAACTAGTTCCTCCAGGGTATTTGCATTGACAAAGTCCAAAAACATCTGAGCAAGTGAATTATGGGTCATATAAGTTTCCCAGTTTATGGAAAGGTAGCAGAAGTCACCCATAAGTATGATGTTAGGCTGAATGTTAAGAGATTCAAGTAAGTTAAGGTAGGAGGTGTGGTTTTCCAGACTCACGTTAGGGGATCTGTAGCTAGCAATGATATGATAGGGGGTTGCACCTATGGTTTGTTGAGCATGGAGCAGCTCAAGTGAGCCATAGTGTTGGACTAGACTATCAGTGTAATTGTCCTTTTTGAACAATGAAACACCTCATCTCTTTGTTTTATCTTGAGCTAAGGAGGATCAAAATGTATGAAAGGTATTGTAGCCTTTGATAACCAGGCTGCTTTCCATGGTTCTGAAACATGTTTTCATGACTGTACATATGTCTGCAATCACCAAGGTGAGGAGTGCTTCCAGGGAGTGTATTTTTTTATTTAAACTTCCAGCACTGAGCAGCAGTAACTTTAGGTAGTGATAAGTGATTTTTGTTATGCTGGAGAATTTAATAACTTGGCACAGCTTAAAAAAGGCACTATGAGGATAGTTTTTACCAGTATCCAGAAGCCAAGTGGTGACAAGTGCAAACCATCTCTAGCAAAGCATTGTGGTTTGTCAGTCATGTCTCCCAGGCTGACAGATACTGGATCCCCTTGTTGTGACATCAGAAACTAAGCCTGCACTGTCTCATGATGCCCATATTCATGAGGCTATAAACAGAAATGACAGGGAAACCCCTATCTATTATACCAGATCCTTAGTAGATTGGAAGGAGTAGGGGAAGAGTCTCTTGAAGGTCTAAGTGAGAGTGTTTAGTAGTATACTATCAGATGATCTGCAGTGGTACTGCCCTCTGCACAAACTGGCAGCTTTCCCAGTAGCTATGAGCAGTGGGAGACTATGGAGAGTGTTTTCCATAGAGAATTTTAAGCAAGAGAGGTTTGCTTAATATACAAGGCATGGGTAATTGCTTTTGCTTTTATATCAACAGGATGAAAGACTTTTACACAGTTAAGCCCTCAGGTCAATCAGATAAACACACAGTAAGCCTTCCAACAGCAGTTTCCAACTTGGATAGATTGAATTAGTCCTCTGCTCCCATCAGAGTGCAGAATAAAACCCTCTTAATGTAAAACAAACTGGTTTGGGGCTTAAGTGCAGTAGCAAATAATTTACAACAAAATACAGAACTCATGCAGTATCAGGAATTCGTAGGAATAAGATCACAAACCCTGAAAAAGTTCCCAAATACAGAAAAATATATGCAAATGTAGGAGAGCTTCTACAAACACAGAAATACTTTGCAAGACTTAGAAATATTTTTGCAAACTCAGGAGAACTTTGAAAAACTCAAAACAGCTTTTGCAGTATCAGAGGAAGTTAGGAAATATCAGAATACTGTTGAAATGACCTAAGAGCAGTACAGTAGCAAACAGATGGTGTTTCTTTTACAAGTGCAGGGTGAAAAACAGTGATACATTCAACAAAGTCAATATATGCACCACAGAACTGTTGAATAGCACTGAGATATCAACCCAAAGGCAGCTCTCTACCTGCACCTGCTCTAAGATGGTTACTTAGCACAACAACAGTTCTCCACACTAAATTCTGTCTTAGCCTTGCCTATAGTGGGGATATACAGCATTCCTATATGGGTCTTAAACTCATCCACGGTGTGAGAGATATTTGAATTAATTTGGAAGACTTGCATGCATGGCTCATTTTTCCTCTGACATATTGGCAGTCTGAGTCTTGGTCAAAAAATAGACATTCTGGGCACAGAACAATACCTATCTTTAAAATGTTTCACCAGGATTGCAGACACAAAGTTCAGGAGGAATGAATATCCTTAGAAAAGACAGTGGAATCTGCTGTTTGAACCATCTGCAACCCCCCCGTGGTTGAGAGTTCTAATTCTTTACTAATTAGCATTATAGTGGCGACCTGGAAATAAATTGTTTGTAAGGAGTCTATGGATCTCCTGAAGAACCCAAAGTAAAGGTATCTTAGACTTGCTAAATATCTACATAATAAGTGAAATTGTTGTCCTGGTGGGTTTAAGTATCAATTTGGACCCTATAGATGCAACATGCAGACCAGTGAGAGGCAATCTCTGTGTTGTGTATACAGCTTCAACAGTCCATACACTGTTAGACCTATTACAATGTTTGCAAGTCCAGGATATCATAAATCCATGCTCAAAGGATCCCTACCTCTTTTGCAAAATAACATTTTAGAGGGATAGGTTTGCATCACAGACAATACTACTTTCTACCAGGACCAATAAACATTCTGGGGAAATTTGCATCCTAGGATAGATGTGTAGCTCCTCTCCAGAAAAAAAATAAGAGCTGAATGAATTTTGTCAGACTGTCCAACTGACCACAGGTCCACTTTTGTCATATAGACACACCTTAAAGATTTCCACTACCACTGACTCCTTAAGGGCCATAACTTCCAACATTGGATGATTAGTTTTGCAAACAGGCTAACATACTCTTGTTAATCCTTAGCATATGCATGTTCTTGATTGAGGTATTTGACTTCTTCATTTGCACAATTCGAGGCATCTTCAGGACTGCAGCTCCTTCAAAAAGCTTTCACGGTCAAAATGGCAGGCAATGGCAAGGCCAAACACTTGCCACAATTGGACTACCACAATGCTTTCTTATTAAAAACAAAATTTTGTTCTTAAATTGTAAAGGCTATGCAGACTCTCTCAAAGCTTTGTCCCTCTTGTCAATATCATGTAGACTACTGACAGGTGACTTCTGCCTTGTGTATAGACCTTTAGCAGACCCTATTCTGTCAGTCCTATTACGTGCAAAGTGCAGTGATATACAATAACCGCTCAA
>NW_025059432.1:0-5640 GCF_019279795.1 Protopterus annectens
CAAGGAAAATTTTCTTAGGAAAAATGGGGAAAAATTAGTGTCCTTTACATTGTCACCTTTTTGCTTTCAAAACAAGACAACTAAATAGGCAGGGTTGTTTTTCACATTTCCACCCTTAATTTCCTTCATAATTCTGAACTCTGTAATTCATTGTGGTTAACTTCATTTTGACCTAGATAACATTGGTTGTCACTTGTGGAACTGACCAAAGGCAATTACCAAAAGCTTGCTAAAGGTTTGGGATCTATAGAAGACAATGGGGTTGATACACCACAGTCTCAAGCAAATTCATCAAACTGCCTGGATATTTCAATTTTGATAGATTTTAGGCATCTGTTTCATGAGGATCAGGTACTAAAGGAGGCAAAAAAAAACTGCTACTAGGAAATATTGTATTGGCAAGTGGAAAAGATTTTCTAGTTGGTGCCTTGCCAATAATAACCATGGCCTTATCAGTGATGTTATACCACTGGTTCTTAAATACCTGCAAGTAAGTTTCCTCTGGACTTTTTATTAACCTTTAAAGGTTCATCTGGTGGGCATTTCAGCATGTCTTCCCATGAATCCTCCACTTTTTATTTCTGGTTTTGGTAAAAGTTTCTGAAAGGGGTTTTGCATCTTGGGGCACATTGAAAATAGATATCTCCTTCCTGGGGTCTTTTTTGTGCTGGAAAAGTTAGCTATGTCTCCCTTTGAGCCAGCTGATCTAAGGTCCATCTCATAGAAGACTGTTGCACGTTTTGCTCTGATATCTGCAAGAAAAGTATTTGCCCTTTAAGCTCTCATTGTAGGCGAACCTTATCTGGCCTTCCATAGAGACTGGGTCACTTGTACCTAAAACTGTTTTGTTTTAGGGTTTACCTTGAATCAAGCCATCAATCTCCTGTGTTCTACCAAGATCCTAAGAACCAGGGACTAAGGATTCTGTATATTCTGGTCATGCATGGGTAGCTCAGGTACTATTTTGACAGACAAGTCCTTTAGAAAAGTAGCTGTGCTGTTTTATTTCTTAAAATGGGGCAAATGAGACAACCATTGTGAAAGCAGACTGTTTCAAGATGTCTGTCCTTGGCTGTTGATTTTTGTTATCCCACCATGGCAAATTAATAGCCGGCAGTATCGAGGGACATTCTACTAGAGCTTTGGTATACTGAAAAGGGGGGAATTGCATAAGTATTCTAGAGGCAGCTACACTGTCATATGTACATACTTTTTATAATCATTGCAAACTACATTCCTTTTCCAGGTCCAGGACTGGCTTTGCTAGATGATAACTACTATTGTGGCATTTGTAACTTTATTGCCACTATGTTGAGATAATATTTCTGTCATTGCCACTAGTTAGGATAGCTTCTCTAGACTGCAGATTTTGGTGCTCCATGGTCTTCTAATTGCCTTATTGTATTATGTCATAAAAGTGCACCCCCCCCCCCCCCCCCCAGGTTAGCTTAAATGCATAACCTGTTATCTGTAATCCTAGTTGCTTTGTCGGAGAGGAAGTCATCATGCCAGTCTAGGCTTTTAACTGTGCAAGTGAATTCCCCAGACCGCAACTGAAGTCACTGTTTCTTCTTTGCACCTATAGTTCAACTGTACAGGAGGCACTTCTGAAAGTGCTACCACTTGGGCTTGTCAGAAGAAAAAATTCAAATGAGTTGCGTCTGCCTCAGGCGATGAATTTTCCTTTATTAGCAGCTAACCAGATTACACAGCATGTTGGCCAAGATGTCTCACTGATCTGATCTGATCAACTTGTTTACTGACATCAACTTTTATACTGCAAGCAAAACAACTTTGTTACATTTCTGACCGTTGACAGTTGGCTATGAAAAACATATAGGAAAAACATGTTTATCACAAATTACGTTAAACCCACAGCTAGTACAGAATCAACAACGGTAGCTCAAATTTTCCAGGACATACAGCCTGCCCTAGTAAATTAACTCTTACTTGGCCGTGCGTCCTTATCCCAGGCTTCACTGAGCTATAACCAAATCTCTTTATTCTGAAATGCAGAAAACGTATATCATTCAGGTTGATAAGCAATGCTGCATTTTGTTCACAGATGAGGCCCATCTTTGATAGACATATCCCAACAAATAACATGTTCACTTTGCAAGAACAGGAAAAAGACAAATAACAGTATGTTTTTAAAACTTTTTCTCTTAACATTTCCCCTTTGAAAACACTTTTATTTGTCTTTTATTTCAGCGATATATGGTAAAAACTAAGTTTTTCTTTGCATACATTATTTCATTGGCAAGTCAAATTTTTTAAACTTCAAAAACATTTGCAGAGAGTCACATTTCAATGTATTCACTTTCACCAGTCTGTTGCAATTGCTGGTACATTGTCTTCGTAACAGCAGTATCAACCAGTCTTTGTAGAAGACCTCTGATACAGGGTATACAACAACCACATACCACCACGATGGCCACAGCGACTCCAACGGACACCAGGAAACTGCTGATGAGATGACTCCATTTTCCAAGCCACGCTTGTAAAAAATCTGTAAAGGGATTATTTACCCCAGAGTTCTCTGCCACTTCTTCGGATAACCTCTCCAAACCTTTGAAAGCTCGAGTGATGCTTCCGTCAGGCGCAGTGTTTGGAATATATGTACAACAGAAAGTCCCAAACATCTTGCAAACTCCTCCTTCTTTTATTGGGCATATCCAGCATAATTTGATTCTGCATGCCACTGAAATTGGCCTCCAGTTGTTCAGCAATTCCTTTCAATGCATCTTTGGTATAGTTCACAAAACACTGCTGGTTATAGTAAATGTAGTTGATCCAGTCCACATTATTATTAGGTTGAATCCAGACAAAGATGGATGTAAAACCAGCTGCTATTTGGTTTATTGCTTTGTATTCATCAGCCCTCTTGGTACCCCAAAGCTATCGATGTAGACACCTTATCGAAAGATTGCTTCGGTGCCTCTCTTTTCTCCTACTCAACCACTTGGCTTTATTTCATTCTCTTACAAAATTGCTTGCTGGAACTGGGAAAATGTAGAATGGCAGAATTAACTTTACAAGTGCACAAGTTCCTTCCAGGGAATCGTAAGCCTTGATCTGAGTTTGTTGTCTCCACATAACCACCATACGCCCGCTAAACTATGAGTTTGGTTCTCCAGAAATGGATTCCATTGCCATTCACAGTAACATTGCAATAGTTCTGTCCCATATTGCCATAATTTTTCCCTGTGCCATCTCTGGAAATGCACATATACGAACCTAGATAGGAAATCGCTGCAGGCGGTTTCTCAACTTTGCTTATGACTGGAAAACGTTGAGTTTCATCTTTGCATTTATCTTCAGTTTTGTTGAAGAATAATTTCAACAGACACATTAGGTTACCTTCATCTTACATCAATGGGACTGTTGCTAATTGCTGTTTACCTAAAGCACAAGAAATACAGTTCTCACAATGTGCTTCTCGGGTACTATATCTAACCCAAGATAACCATTCGTTATGGTGTACGAATCCCGTCTCGAGTAACAATTGTTCTTCTTTTGTGAAGGAAAAATCTGCTTTATTTGTAGCATTCTTAAGGCTTTGTACTTTAAGTTGGAAGGTCCCCAAAGGATCAGTTCTAGTTGGAAGAGACACTCCGATTCCATAAACTCCTGAATCACTTTCTTGTGGTGACACAATGGTTATAGTAACTATCGGTACCTTGGAAATGCGCAATTTTTATTCTTTGTTGCCTGCTTTTCTTTCTCTGGTATCACTGCACCACTTGTTTCCCATCCATTCACATCTGCTGACCACCAAACACTTGACCAGGATGTACAGTCTCTATTGCACAAGTATTTTGCATGAGTCAAGAAATTATTATTGTTCCATTTAGAAAAGTCCAAAATTCCTTCACAAAGTTTCACCTTAAACACAGTAGTAACACCTGTTTGCGCTTGCAGCACCACCATTTCTTTTTCTCTTGCAACTGTTCCTTCTCGTATGGACATATTTACTTTTGCCTCCAAAATCATCCATCATGTGACAGTTCAAGTACCAGTTGAACATGGCCATCCTCCCTAAGGACTACCTCGCGCCATTGGTTTCTTCACTGGGTTTGAGACAACAAACCCCCTATTGGGCTAATCCCCCTTTGTAGCCAGACTTTGCGCTCAGAGGTCCGGTGGAGTTTGACCAATATCAATGGCAGAAGGAAGAGCCTTGAGTTTTTTACAGTGGGTGATATGAAGCCACAAAGTCCTCTCAGCGATCTTTACAGCCGTAGGTGTCGAGGTAAGTACTTGGTATGGGCCTTTCCACCTGGGGGATGACCAATTCTTTCTCTTCACAATTCTGATCCACACCCAGTCCCCAGGTGCCACACTTAACTGGAATCTGCAAAGGAGTCATTGGTTAAAAGAGATTTGACATTTAGCAGCTTCTTCATCTAATCCGCTAGATCCTCACCCCCCTCACGTTCCGCTGGCAACAGTCCTTTCCACTGCGGGACGTAATATGGTCTCCCAAACAAAAGTTCAAATGGTGTAAGTCCTTTGTAGGAAGGTGAGATTCGTATGTACAGGAGTGCCAATGGAAGACGCGCAGTCCATGACCTATGTGTTTCTGCCATTAGTTTGCGGAGCTTACTCTTCAAGACACGGTTGTCTTTCCACCAGTCCAGCTGATTGGGGATGGTAAGCACAATGATTTTTGAGATCAATTTGAAACACTTGACCCAATTTCTGAACAATCTGGTTAACAAAATGAGGCCCATTATCACTGCAAATGCGTCTTGGTAGGCCAAATCGGGGAATTATTTCTGTAGTCAAAAGCTTTGCTACTGTTTGTGCATTCGGATGCTTCACTGGAAAAGCTTCTACCCATTTAGAAAAAGCATCAATAATGACCAAACAGAACCTTTTTCCCCCTGAGGGTGTCAATTCAATAAAGTCCATACAGAGGGGTGGAATGGATATGGAGGGGGAGGGAATGCCTGCTGAGACTTTTAACTCCCCTGAGCATGATACTTTGCACATAATAAACAAGATAAACAGAATTGCTTTGCATAAGTTGAAAACCCTTTACACCAAAACACCTTAGACACTATTTGAATCATCGTCTGTACTCCTACATGGGCAGGTCCATGGCTAACCAATGCCGCATACCTAAAAAGGTACCATTTTGCCATCTGATGCCCTATACAACCCATCCTGTTGAGTGATACCATATTTTACTCAACATTTTTCCTTCTGTGTTGTCAATGTTTGCATTACTTTTAGTGTCTCTAAGTCTAAGAGGTGTCCGGGCTCCAAATCATTATCATGTAAAAGCAAATCATTTTCTTGAGCTGCCTTTTTTGCAGCCATATCAGCAAGGGCATTTCCCCTGGAGACAGGATCTTTTCTGTTGGTATGTGCGGAACATTTACATATCGCTATCTGAAGTGGTAGTTGCACTGCATCTAACAACTGTAAAATTAAATCTCTGATTTATTGGTTTGCCTGTCGCAGTAACCATTCCCCTATTCTTCCATAGTTGAGCAAACACATGTACAGTGGAGAAAGCATATTGACTATCTGTAGAAATTGTCACTTTTTTCCCTCCCTAAGGTACAAGCTCGAGTCAAAGCCCCCCTGCTTGTGCAGAATAAATGTTTTACAATCCTTTTGCCTCCAAAACTT
>NW_025059433.1:0-5246 GCF_019279795.1 Protopterus annectens
GCAGGATTCAAACCCTACCTAACTATGTTATGACACTTGAGACAGCGCATTAGAAACCCTATTGCATTTCAGGGAGGTTGCCCTTCTCCTGCTATACTTATAAAGTGCTGACATCAATGGTGTTTAGAAAGGGGAATGTGCATCCTGTAGTCTATTCACCTAGTTGCCAAAAGGGACATTTTCCTCACACACTAACCCCCCCTCAGCCAAAACACACACTTGCCGGATTCAAACCCCTATCTGACTATGTTATGACACTTGAAATGGACGCATTAGCAGAGTGTGCTATTCGCATTACTGGGAGGTTTCTCTTCTCGTGCTGTACTTATAGGGTGCTGACATCATCAGTGTTTAGAAAGGGAAATGTGCATCCTGTAGTCTGTTCTCCCTAGTTGCCAAGGACATTTCTCTCCCCAGACTTACACACCAGCCTCCCACACACACACTGAGCATTTGCAGGTTAAACGCCTACCTAACTGCTGCATCATGTCATGGCCAGAGGCATTAGTGGGAAGCGCTATTAGCGTACTGGGTAGCTATTACTTTCTAAGGAGGTTCTTTTTCTCCTGCTTTCCAACACTTATAAATTTTGTTGTCATCGGTGTTTAGAAAGGGAGATGTGCATCCTGTGGGAGGCAAACACCAAACTGCGCTCTGGCTAGCTGTCATTCCTAGGGCAAACAGCCTAGTGCTGACCTCTACACCCATATATTTAATTGTCCAAATGCACATTATTTGTTGCTGATAGACTGTTTGCACATCTTTATTGCCATAGCATTCCCTGTTTTGTATGAACAACTTGTGCATCTGTGGAAGATGTTTGCATATGGGAGAGGATCCACTATATCCGGTAATATTACTCTGTAGTCATTTAACTTTGTGTGCACTGACAGACTGCTGTAATGTGATTTGGTTCCTGGAATAAACGTAAAAATACCAGATATGTGTGTCCAACTGCTAAAGTGAGATTTGGCCTAGAGGTGTGGCATGCGGTTGGCCTTCCCATGGCATGTTGTCTGACATATGTCTCATTTATCAAAGTGTGTGAGCATGCCCAGTGTAAGCATTCCGTATGTTGAACTCTGCAGCCCACCACATTTGTGGATGAGTGTGAACTTCAACAAATATCACCCGTTTATGGTTGTGTGTTGTGTGTCATGTTGTGTAGTTACTGTACAACTGCTTTGTGTGTGAACACAACAGGATTATACTGTGCCTGCAGTGTTTGCATGGGATACTTTGCATACAGTTGTCAACATCCTTTCACACTGACCTAACACTGTAGTACTGTATAGTGTACTGGTAGTACTTTGACTGTGGTGGACAGTATCCTGGGCTTAAGTGCTATCACTGCTTTACATTTTGATAGTGAGCACAACAGCCTGGTTAGGGGCCAGTTGTGTACATCTGACCATGTTGCATTCTGTTCAGATATGAACTACTTAAACCAGGCTTGTCCAACATTGGTAGTGTATTCCACAACATAGGTGTACATTTGCAAACACTAACGATGTGCCCTAGTCCATGTCTAATGCTAGTTGGAGGAGTGTGTTTGTCCTTCAACACACATTGTAAGTGGAGTTTGCCATGACATATGTCATGGTTAGTATACTGTGCCTCTGCCTACCTGTGACATGACAGTGATACTCAGGATAAAGCTACCATCTCCCATCCACTCATCAAGATTCCTATTGAGGAAAATTGATAAGTGACTCTATGGGTAGCCTGTACTGGGAGTTCACTCATGGGTGGGGGTGGCTTCTGTGTTATGGATCATGCAGTACAGCTTGTCCTATGTAAGTCAGTGCTGGGGTTCAGGTCTCTCATGTGCATAGCTCACTGCCATTCAGATTGTACAAGGTGCAGCATGTTTATTGATACCAGCAACACAGGCAACACATGGCATCTGTGCAAGCTCTTTGATACTCCTGGTGAGGCACTGTTGGGAACTTTACGGTTGGTGGAGGTGTCTGCTGAGGGACATCCCACAGGGACTATTGTAGTCAATTGTACCGCTGATGAAGGATGACTGCAGAGCCACAATGACATCCCCTTATCTAGATCTGACAACCTTCATGATTAGGTGGGTATATGGTATGTTTCTGTAAACACTACAGCACATGTTTGTCCAATGCAGAATATCTATCACCTTGTGTCCCCAGGTCTCTCAATACATGTTAACTACATAATGGGTTAACACATATGTGGTAATTGGTGGGCACTTACTGTATATCCATGGGGGTTGACTATACACTTTTCTGCAATTAGCTTGCTGACATGGCTATGGCACCAGTTGTCTGTTTCTATGTGGCCCTTTTGTGGGATGCTTGTGTCAGCTGGTGGATCATATATGGTGAGCAGTTTGTAGTCCTCTGCAAACATGTTCAGACACAGTCCTTCCATGTTTGCCTGTACCTAATGGACATATATACCAGATGAGGGAGATCCCAGGACCAAGCCTTGTGGGATGCCAGTTATATCTGGTTTGTAGTCTGACATGGCTGCAGCATGTCTGACCATGTCTGTTCTGTCCTTGGCCTGGTTTGCAACCCCTCTACTGACATAGGGGTTTATATTTAAGCTGGTGAGCTTATCTATAATGAACACGTAGGGTATTGTATAGAAGCCTTTGCAAGGTCCAGCTATGCTGTGTGGACCACATTGCCCTCATCAATGACCTTAATGACTGTTTCAATTGAGTCAAACATGTTTAGGTGCAGGATCTGCACTTAAGAAAGCCACACTGGGTAGGGTCTGGTGTCAGTAGGTCCCCAATATCTTTATGTCTGTGGTACATGCTGATCCTTTCCATAGCTGTGCAGACCGAGCTTCTCAGGATTCTGGGGTAGTAGTTTTCAGTATCCATTCAGGCAACACCTTTGTTGAGAAGGACCACTGTTGTTGTACACTGCTCTTTGGGTACATATTCTGTGGTAAGGCTGACATTGAGCAGTAGTGTGATTTGGCATTCCATTCATCTTGGAGTCCATGTTGCACTCAGCCCAGGATACCATCTCATGCCATTGCTGCTGTGTGTTTTGCTTTGTAGATGCTGGCTGTAACCTCAGCATCTGCAATGTCAGGGGGCCAGCAGTCTGCTGGGATAGATATTCTGCATTCTTGGGGGGGGGTTGCACTGCACCTGTCAGGATGTATGTTGGCAATATGTGTGTGTGTTTGTGATATTTGTGTGATTCAGAGCATATCTGTGAATTCCCAACACGGTTCCTACCATCAGTTGTGAAAGCCTTGGGATTATCCTTAGTGTCCTGTACAATTTGTATCTTCATAGGTTCATAGGTTCATACTAGGCTATCTGCCCTAGGGCATTTGTTAGCCTAGCCAGAGTGTGTGTGGCTTTTGCCACCCCTTGCTATGTGAATATTATGGCCATTTATGATTTGCTTTGCTGTGCCTCTCTCTGGACATGACACAGTGAAGACCCCCAGTATAACTCTACAATCGTCCATCCACTTGGCAAGATTCCTGTTGAAGAGTGTCAGTGAGGGGCTCTGCCTAACATGGAGTGGGATTCTGGTCCAGGGTATGGGGAGCCTCTGGATTATGTATCTGTCCCACCAGCACATCCTATTTCATTATTTGTTGAGGTTGACATCTCTCACTCTCACAGCTCCGATGGCTTTGAGTTTTCTGGGGTGGAGCATGTCCATTACTCCTGTGTTGGGCATGGCCTTCTACAACAGGCATGCAATGCCTCTGTGTAGGCAGTATGTGACTGCATTCAGCTGGGGTGTCTACAGCCAGTCAGCATATGACATATATTTGAGACCCTTTATCCTCTTGGTGAGGTACCTTTGAGGTCTTTCTAACTGCTGCAGGTGTCAGGTAAGGTACATCCCATATGAGGCATTGTACTAGATTATGGGTGTGATAAGAGAACAGTATAGGGGCACAATGACCACTGTTGACATAGATGTGAATCCTTTCCTGATACGGTGTCAAATGTAGACAGTCTTCCTAGCCACATTGGCAATGTGAGTGTCACATAACAGGTTACTGTCCACTTGTGTCCCTAGGTCCCTGATTACTCCTTCCATACATAATGGTTTACCACCTATGTGGTAATTTGTGGTACCTTGTTTGGTATTTGGTGGGACATTCATACTGTCCAGTGTCTTCAGGATGGCTGGGTGGGGTTCCTGTGTGTAAGAGTGTGGTCTGAAATGCTACAGACTGTACAGCAGTCTTGCCTACAGTTAGTTGCACATGGGTGGACTCCAATGCCTTGTGCATTGTCAGTTACCTGGACGTATGGGTGTCTGGGCTGAATATGGATACTCACTCTCCTTTTATGTTTTGTTCCAGGTTTTGGGGCCATGACACATGATATGTGGTATAACCTGGTAGTGCTGGTGTGCTGTCAGGAGGCTTGCAGCAGGTTTCTGTCACTGCACAGACACCAATGTTATCCATACTGGGGATGGCCTTGGGAGCATGCGTATTGGGGTTTACATATCTGGCATTGGTCAGCATTACCCTTATGTTTCTTTCCACTTATATTTTCTAGGGTGGTGGGTTAGTCTTTTCAGCCTTGCCTACAAAAGGCTCTATGGAGGTGGCAAAGGCCTTATCCAATATCCAGACGCCCAGGGGTAACAGGTGCAAGCCATCCCAAGAGCAGCTGTGTGGCTTGTCAAGCATGACATCCCAAGCAGACAGACATTGGATCCCCTTGGAATGACACTAGTAAGTGTGCCACTTGCTATGACTGATCATTCCATGTTTGTACTGTGGCATTATTCTTGGTAAGGGTAGGATGCTGCAAACAGTGAGTGTCATACCGGCCTGAACTACATAATCAGAGAGCTCATCTATGTCTCTTTTCATGTAGTCTAGGGAGGTACATCTCAGGTCATTCACACCAGCATGGACTATGACTGCATCATATTTCTACTTGCTTTGGAGTGACCTGCATACTTCTGTTATGTGGCTATTGTGGCAGCCTAGGCAGCTTACTGTACCCTTTCCTTGTTCAGTCTGGTGTGCAGGACAGCAGTGTGTCTGACTATGGAGTCACCTATTACAACTGTATCAGGCATGTTGTTTCTCCTTCTGGCCTGTGACTGTTTGGCACACCAGCTTTGTGTACTATGTGTTTCATGTGCTATGTTTCGAGGTTGTTTCATTGGGTGACTGCTTTAGAGGCCTCTGTTGGTGTGCTGTGTTTGTAATTGTGCCTCCGGAATGTTTTTCTGTGTTTATTTTTGATTTGTGTCTATGTGGGC
>NW_025059434.1:0-5743 GCF_019279795.1 Protopterus annectens
AAAGTATTTATCTATCAGGATTGCAAGTGTTTAGCTAGCTCTGAAGAAAGAAGCAAACAAAGGACTGTGTGCTTTCTTTATTTTACCTCCCTGTTTTGGGGGAAAAAAAATTCACAAGAAGGAAAAAAACATGGAAACAACTACTACTAAAACAAAGCTCTCGGAATTACAGTCACCAGAAAAAGATGTGATTGCTAAAAAACAAAGAATTACTAGACAACAGGAACAGCAGAAGCCAGGGACTAGATCTAAACCTGATCAACCACTGAACATGGAAGATATCAAACATGCTTTGTTACCTATACAAGAAGCCCTAAAAGAATTGACTTCTCAAATACAAACTTTTGGAGTTTTATGTAATCAGTTGCTTGAGAGAATGGATAAGACAGAGACCCGAATTTCTGAAACTGAGGACAAAGAAGATCTGCTGGAAAAAAAACAAATGTACATGATGTGGATATACAAGCCATGCAAAGCAAAATGACTGACTTAGAAGCGAGGTCTAGGAGAAATAACATCATTATTAGAGGGATCCCTGAATACATTCAGTATACTGAGCTAATTCCAACTATAACACAAATATTTGAAATGCTGTTAAATGATTCTGATGGGGTGAAACAAATTGTTATCGAAAGAGCACACAGAGCTCTGAGAGAGGTACAAGCTTCTAACACTCCTAGACCTGTGAATGTTAAAATATTGAACTTCCAGGATGTTAGCAAAATACTTTTTACTGCAAAAAAAATGGTGGCTATGTTATGTGGAAAAATAATAAAATATCTCTGGCTCAGGATTTACCTCTGCAAGTCAGGCAAGCTAGACAGTCTTTATCTGCATACTGTAAATTTCTTATTGACAAACAAATTAAATTCCAAATGAAATACCCTAATGTGCTGACATTTATGATGGATGGGATTAAATACTCTGTTTCTACTAAAAATGAGGCAAAAAAATTGTTTCTAAAAGTTTTTAAAGGTTTACCTGCATCGGAGGTTTGAAATAAACTTCCGTTGGGACTGGCATGCTCCTGAGTTCGGATCCATTGTGTGCTATACTTCGAGGTCTAGGTAATCCTTTGTTTTCTTCTTAAATCATTTAGGCCTCTGTAAAAGCAATAAAACTGTTTGTTTTCGATAGTCCGAGGTTCCTTTGGCTGTTTTCCGAACTTTTATGGCCTCTACGAACTATTTTCATCGAGTGGTAAACAGGAAATGCCTAGAATGCAGCCGAGAGTGTGGATTTCGATGCAACACTTCCTGTGGTCCGGTTGTTAAAGCAGTCCCCCGTCACGAGTATTATTAATGGTTTCCAGGCTTGAGAAACTGAGGAGAACTGACATAACATATTAATGTTCGTTTTAAAAGTGAATAACATTATAGTATGTACTTTAAGCACATAATAACATATTTTTTTTGCTTTATCTTTTAGCTTTGAACCAAATCTTGATTTTACACTAGTTACAGAGGGTGCAGGGTTTAGTAATGTTTATATGAATATAACTGTTAAGATAGTCATTATTGTGTTGTTTAAATCTGATAATTAATGTTATTTTAGTTAAGAACTGAAATATGTAAATACAAAACTCTGATAATTCAATTATATAATTATAGGTATTAGTAGTTACAGGCATTGTGTTTGGTACAGGATTATAATGTAGTATGAATTTTTTCTTTTCTCTTCTCTCTAATAGTGATATATATATATAATGACTGAAACAAATGAGGTATTTGGGTTAGGAATAAATAGCTAATCAACTTATTAAAATTTTCCTTTTAATGGTAATAATACCTTCTAAAGTAGATTTGTTTAAATAATAGTTAGATCAAAAGCTGTAGATCAATGGCAGTGTTTGTTAGGGAATGTTTAGTTTAAACTTTGTCGTAGTTAAGTTAGAATATATAGGTTGTAAGTCTAGGAAATGTTTTAAATTTTATTATATGATGCTTTTAAATGTGTTTGTTTCTTTAACCCTTTTCATATTTTGTCTCATACAAGACCTATATATGTCCTGGTCCGGGGGTAAAGTGGGTAAGCACTGGTTTGGGACGGGATGTAGAAAATGCTTCCAGATTATGTATATTATGCAGTTAGTACATATCTATTTTATATTTTCCCTCTTAAACTATTACTGTGCAGATAGACCTGTGTATGTGGGAGTTAGACTCATGGAACGTTAAAGGGCTCCAGAACTTAAAGAAGAGGAAACTATTGTTACAAGATAAAGCACTGTTCGTATTTCTGCAAGAAACACATTTGATGAATGACCAATGGGCTGATATTAAAAAAAAAGAACTGGATCAGAGAAGTAGTGGCATCAGAAGGTAAGACAAACAGTGCTGGGGTGGCTATAATTATTAAAAATCAATATAAAGACAAGATTCTAGATTCTAAAGCAGATAAAAATGGGCGATGGTGTTATGTTATTTTATCGAACAATGCATTTGATAAACCTTTTATACTTCTAAATATCTATGCGCCCTGCAATGACCAACAAAGCTTTATAACATCATTATATTCAATCTTAACACAATATGATGGTTATTATTTTATTGTGGGTGGGGACTGGAATACTTACCAAAATCCAAAATTGGATAGATCTTGTCCACAAAGAGCATTTAATAAGCAGGCTGGATTAGCATTGAATGATTTTAAGGAAAATTTTCAATTATATGACCCCTTTCATTATTCAGATAATATTAATAACACAAATAAGTATACCTTTTATTCACCATGCCATACAATGTGGTCTAGAACAGATTTCTTCTAGATATCAAAATCATTAATTAACTTAGAACCTGTAGTTGTTATACATACTCATTATCTATCAGATCACTCAAAAAATTTGTTAAGTTTTGCTAAAGATTTAAACGATACAAGGCGGTAGAGAGGTTATAATTGGTCACTTAATCCAAATCTCTTAAATAAGAAGGATATAATAGATGAAATTGCAAAATACTTGCAAGACTTAATGGCTAGGTTAAAGCATCAACAGCATACTCCTGATATCGAATGGGCGACAGTTAAAACTCAAATTAGAGGGCTCCTTTTGCAAAAAGCTTCATACTATAAGAAAATTCAAAACAGTGATATTTAAAAATTAGAAACAAAATTAAAGTTACTTGATCAAGAATTGATTCAGAACTTTAATGCCCAAATAGAGATGGAAATGTTTAAATGTCAAAGGGATCTCTTCTTACTTCAAAATAGTAGAGTGACATTCCAGGAGCATAGGAGTTTAGTGAGGTATGCCAATAATGTTCAAATACCATCAAGAGCATTGGCAAGGATCATTAATCAATCGAAAACAACTGTACATATATCGGAAATACAATTTAATAATACATTGTATTCTAAAACTGAGGATATTATTGATATTTTTGGAAAGATTTATGCCAAGGTATATGAGGGTCAAAATGATGGGTCTGTACATAAACATAATAAAAGATTTTTGCAAGCAATTAACTTTCCAAAATTAGAAGAAAGTCTCCAAAATGATCTGACTAAACCTATATCTGAAGAAGAAGTAGTATATACCATTCAACATATGAAATCACATAAGTCACCAGGTCCTGATGGTCTGACAGTCGAATTTTATAAAGAGTTTGCTGATAGTTTTGGTAAAATACTTTCTTTTGTATTTAACTATATAATCAGAAACAAAATTAATGATCCTCATCTTAATGTATCAAAAACAATCTTTATACATAAAGCTAATTCAGATCCCCAAAACCCGGACAATTATAGACCAATATCATTAATAAATGTGGATATTAAAATTTTAACCTCTATTATAGCATCTAGATTAAAAAAATCATGATTTATCTAATTTCTAAGGAACAGGCTGGATTTATGGCAACTAGACAAACTAGTGATAACACACTTACACTGCATAATATGATAGCTTATGCTAAACAGAATAACCTTAATATTTATGCCCTTATAATAGATGCACAGAAAGCATTTGATAGGGTGGATATAAACATTTTGTTTGATGTGTTACCATATTTTAATATATCCCAGGAATTTGTTCAGATGTTACAAATATTATATAGTAATCCGTATACTACACTATATATTAATAGAAGTTTTTCTAAAAGAATACAGATTAAAAATGGTACACGTCAGGGTTGCCCTTTGTCCCCTTTATTGTTTAACCTTTATCTTGAACCTTTATTTTTATATATTAAGCAAAATCTGTATCATAATGCCCCAATAATTTATAAAAATAAATTATTAATGTCATCATTTGCTGATGATCTCATTATTTACTGTACAACCCCAATTTCTGATACTGAGAAGATATTAAAAGCTATAAACGAATTTTCAGAAGTCTCTAATTACAAAATTAATTTGGAAAAAACTAGTATTTTCCCGTTAAGAACTCCTAAACCTTTTTCGTTATTGCCCTTGGTGGGGAAGGTAACATTTAAAGAAAATATCAAATATTTGGGTATTGGTTTCTCTACGGATAATAAAGATTTCTATAGTAATAATATTAAACTAGTCTGGGAACAAATAGTATCTGACTGTGGCAGATGGAAAAATCTACGATTACCGGTATTAGCAAAAGTGTCAATAGTGAAAATGAATATATTACCACGATTATTGTATATTTTTAGGTCTGCTCAAGTATCAATTTCGAAGACATTTTTTAAACAAATTCATAAAGATTTAGCTAAATTTATCTGGGAGCCAAAAAAAACTAGAATATCGTATGATAAATTAATGACCCCAAAAAGCAGAGGAGGACTTGAGTTACCGAATTTTGAAGTATACTATCTAATTGTGAACTCCAATAGGATTTTAAGAATTGCTAATTACGATGTAACTAGTACGAAATGGATACCAACTTGGGTGGTCTTGAATTACAAGCATATTCTAGATCGGAATATAAATCCTAAAGCAATACCCTTTTTGGGAAAAAATATTTTGAAAGAGTATGGGATTATGGATCACATTAAAACATATGTGATATCTTTACAAAATTTATTTCAATCATTAGATCTGTTCAATATATGATGGTTTTTCAACCCTTTCATAGGAATCCCAATTTGAAACTAAATAATCAGTTAATTGATCTTAGTAAATTCCCATTAATAGTTAATTTAACTCTGATCGATGTATTTAATAAACTTAATTTATCAGCTTCTCAAATTAGACAGGAATTGAACCTACCTAAGAATTAATTAATAGACAAATCAGAGAACTTTCTCTAAGTCATTTTGAAAACTTTAAACTTGAAGATGGGATTGTGGGTAAATGCTCTGATCTGTGGCAAGCTCTCCAACAAGAGGTCAAATTTATAACAACAACAAATAAATTAATTAAAGACTTGAAATTTCAGGATAAAATTCTGTTATCAGGGTATTGGGGAAATAAAATGACAGTAGCAGATAATAATCATGTGTTAAAAATGATTGATTTGACCATAAAATCGGTTTCTTTTCAAAAATTGATGTATACGCAGTTGATGATCTGGAATAATGCATATTATACACATCTTAGTTTACATAAATTTAATCCTAGAAAATCTCCAATTTGTCCATATTGCATAAATCAAATGGCTGATCTTCTTCATATGTTCTGGAGCTGCAATGTTATATAAACTTTGGAACTCTCTTAGAATACAACTTCAGAAGATGGGTTACCCAAAATACAACGTTATCATGGGAATTTAGATTCTACATATTCCTCCAAAAGAACTCTCTAGATCTCAAACTTTTTATGTATAAAAATAATTTTT
>NW_025059436.1:0-5308 GCF_019279795.1 Protopterus annectens
GTTTGTTCAAACAGTTGCTATACTCTAGCATTCATTTGGGGTACTGGTGTGTTGCTGTGACTGTGGTAAAAATGGTTGTGTGTGTGGACAATTTCTCACCAATGTATGCTCTTCCCTACAGTTACATCCCTGTAGTGCATGATATATTTGCAAATACATGGGTAATCCCCCAGAGCTAATTTTGGGTAGTGTCATGTTGTGTGGTTCAGAAGGTGCTGGGGGGAAATGGTTGGTAGCTCTCAGTGTTCTTTCTCTTCTGTTACATGACTGCAGTAATACTTCTCCGCTGTCCAGATGTCTAGACACTGTCCAGATGTGTAGTTCATATGTTTGGTCTGTTCCCCATAACAGTTGTGGGTTTATGACAAATCACTGGGATGATGTGAGCATTGACATCAGTAAATGATGACAATCATTTGTGCTTCAGACCTGGAATCTATCTGACAATATATGTTAAATCAAACCATGCTATTCTAGCAGACTTCTACGTGTTTAACAGCCATATTTCAAATATGTCACTATTGTTTGCCCTTTATCCCTTCACTTTGTCTGGCTTTTTGCAGATGTCTTGCAGTAAGAGGTTGGTTTATATATATATATATATATATATATATATATATATATATATATATAGTCATTCAAAGGGGATCCTGCGTCTGTCAGCCTGGGATGACATGCACGACAAGCCATGCTGCTTCACTAGAGATGGCTTTCACCTGCCACCCTTAGGCTTTCGAATACTGGCCAAGGCTGTTGCCACCCCCATAGTTCCTTTTTTAGGCAAGGCTCAAAAGACAAACCCACCACCGTAAATAGCACAAGTAACAAAAAACTGAGGGTAATGCTACTCAATGCCAAAAGTCTAAACCTCAAAATGCACACACTCGAGGCACTCCTCAGTATGGAGAAAATTAATATATGTGCAGTAACAGAAACCTGGTTTAAGGCTCCAGAGAGCACCTCATCACTACCAGGCTACAACTCATACTACACATTTCGGCCACAAAACCCGGACCAAAATACAAAAGGTGGGGGAGTATCCATATTCATCAAGGATACCCACACCTCTAGGTTAGTGGCACAGCACGATGCTTCAGAGATCATCCACGTTTAACTAACAATGGGCAAAACTGCTATTCAAATTATAGCTTGCTACAGATCACCCACCATGTCCCAGGACCCCCATTCTGCATTCCTGGAAACACTGGGAAACATAAAGGTCCTACCAAACACCCTGATATTGGGTGATTTCAATTACCCAAACATTAACTGGAAGAACTACTCAAGTACAGATTCCATTGCCCAACATTTCCTAGAATTTATTAACTCAAACACCCTGGATTAACTGGTCAACACCCCCACAAGAGGTGACAACATAAAGGACCTGGTCATCACCAACATGGGTGACTGGTGGTCCACTCCGGAGGTCAACCCCTTGCTGGTTAGATCTGACCATAAACTAATCACTCTGGATATCCACATTCCGTCTCCACCCCCTGTCAAAGAAACCACTGTGAAAAACTTTTCAAACGCAAACTTCACATCACTTAAGACAGAAGTGGGAAGTTTCAAAGCCCCCATGCTAAAGGATAACACTGTCCAAGCTGAAAAATCCTTTACTAATGCACTCTACGGGCACCTACAAGAATGCATGGATCGTGCTATCCCAAACAAAACCAAGACTCACTCCTCCAAGAAAAGGAAACCAGTCTGGTGGACCCCTGCCTTAAACAAGCTATACAATAGAAGGAGGAAACTAGTACAGAAAAGAGTAAAATCCCAAGAAAGGAAGACATCCCTGATCAGTATCAGCAAGAAACTATGTTCCCTCATAAAATCATCCAAGGCAAGATTCAAAACAAAAAATTGCCATGGACTCCAAAGATAACCACAAGGCATTCTTTAGCTATGTCAATAATCTAAGTGGCAATTCTCAGATCTGCTCAGAGTTAGTGCTGAACCGACCGATATAGCCAACATCCTGGCAGACAGGTTCAGTGCATACTTCACCCCCAAAAAGGTCCATAACTATACCAGAATAATGTACTGCCCCTGAAATCACAGACACTCAGGTTAAAACAGCCCTCTCCAAAGCCATAAATACAATAATGAATGGACGGTGTCCCAGGCTGCATCCTCATGAGCTCAAGATGGACTAACCCCTCACCTAAACACACTGTTTAAACTCAGCCTCTCCACAGGCTACATTTGAGTGGTACACAGCAGTTATTCCACTCCACAAGGTGGAGCCACAATGGACAATGGGAACTATAGCCCTACATAAGCCTGACTGGCTTGGGTCTGCAAGCTATGCAGTGCATCATCATGGATCTCATTAACAGAGACATTGAAACACTCAAACACTGGACCCTACCGGATTCGGCTTTTGTTAAGGGCGAATCATGCCTCCTAAACAGTGGACTATTTTGAGACAGTTACCAAGGCTGTAGATGGGGAAAGGTGGTCACACACAGCCTCCCGTAGACCTTGAAGGCTGTTCGCTTCATTCCCCACTCCAGGTATTATAGATAGGCTCACAGCTAGACGCAAACCCTATGTCACAAGGTAGGTTTGCCAACTGGCTCATGGACAGCACCCACATGGTAAGAGTTGCGGGAGGCTAGGTCTGACTCTAAACCTTGATTTACATTAAGCATTCCCCAGGGCTCAGTCTAGGACCCCTCCTGTTTTATATATCTTCTCAGAGTGCAGGCAAGCACAGGAGTTCCTGTTGAGCCAGTTCGTGAATATTTCTGGAAACTAGGAGGGCTATAATTGACTCCTCCAGAATGACTGAACATCCTCGAGGTGTCACTGAGACAGATACCTGATGTCAAAACCATGGCCTCAAGCTAAATGCCAAAGTGCCATAGTCATGCCTTTGGAAAAGTACCTAAACTACCACATAGGTGACATGTCTAAATATGGAGATGATAAAGGGACCACAGGGTCCCAAGTAGATAGTAACCTCTCCTTTGATAATCATATTGCCAAAGTGGTTAGAAAATCCTTCTATGTGGCCCACCTAATCACAAAAGGGTTTGCATCCAGATCGAAAGAGGTCATTAGGACCCTCTATGCATCTTTCATCAGATCCATCATAGAGCACAATGCCCCATTTGGGATGTACCTTACAAGACATTTGCAACAACTGGAAAGACCACAGAAGTACCTCACCAAGAGGATCACTCACCTCAAGCAGATGCCCTATGCAGTTCAACTGAAGAAACTCCAGCTGTACTCGGTTGTATACCGCCTACTCAGATGTGATCTCTGCCTGACATACAAGGCCATGTCCAACCCAGAATTGATGGACATGCTCCACCTAAAGGAAACCATATCCCCTCAAGCCACACGCTCCACACCAACAATAAATAGGATGGGCTGGAGGGATAGATTCCTGTCCCAGAGACTTCCCATGCTCTGGAACAAGATTCCAATCTACATTAGGCAGAGCTCCTGGCTAACCCTCTTCAAGAGAAACCTTGGTGAATGGATGGGAAATAGAAAGTTTACCCCAGGGATCACTTCAATGGCTCTGCTGGACAGAGGCACAGGGAACTAATCTAAGGGGGTGGCGAAAACCAACACATTCCAACTAGGCTTATAAATGCCTTCAGACAGATAGCCTAGTACCTTCCTATGAACCTATATATATATATATATATATATATATATATATATATATATATATTATTCTAAATATATAGCTATATGTATTTATATATACATATATATGTATATAAAAGTACTACAGATGTGTATTTTTCCCTTATGTTAAATAACTGCAGTGCATGATATTTTTGTAAAAACATTCCAAATTCCTAAAGCTCAGAGAGGTGTGTTGCTGTGATTGTAGTGCACAGGGTACTGGGTTCAAGACTTGGCAATGATTTCATTAATGTTAAATGACCATAATGCATGATATGTTTGAAAAAGCTTTACAAATCCTTATGGCTCAGATGGTGTGTTGCTGTGATTGCAGTGTACAGTGTCCTAGGTTTGAGACTTGGCAAGGGTGATTATTTTGTTGCTGGGAAGAACAAGGGCTGATGGAGACAGAGTAATTAAAACACTTTTAAGCAGTTGTAAGTGGGTTTGTGTGGTTTTGCGTTAAGCTAAGAGATGCTAAGAGATGCTTAAGTCCTCTTAGCTTCACTTAGCAGTGCTTACTCCTGCTTACACACACACTAATTTTAATTGAAGAAAAGAACAAAAGGTGATAGAAAAGTGGTGGAATCAGGCAAGCAGAGGGTAAAACATTATGAAAAACAGCTAGGGATGTGCAGGATTGGTGTAGGAAAGGACCATAGCTCTACATTTCTTCTGCAGCAACAGCTGTGAATAATGTGTAGAATTTGGAATTTTCAGCCTCACACCCCACATGGAGAGGGTGTTGGTGACAGACATTTGTAGAATAATTTGTGGGTAGATTGATTAATTTCACTGTACATGGGGGTGAAATGTAGAGCTATGTATGGGGCAATGATTTTTTGCTGGACAGATGCCCTTTTTTCTTATGGTTAGAGTGGGATGTTTGGGAAGGTCTGTAGGTATGTTTGGGGAGGTAGGTTGGGTAGGATAGGTTGCATTCACAGACAAGACAGACAAGACAGAAGACAGGGTGGTATATGACACATGTGGGGGTAAACACCTTTGACAGGGAGGCTGGTTAGGAATCCAAAGCCCATGAGCCCCTGAAAGTATACAGTGGGACTGAGGTCACCATCCATGGGCAGTCACCACTGCACCTTCACGGCCCTGAAAGTGGTTTTGCTGGGGGCTGGACAGGCTGGGCAGCCTCCCCCTGGAGGTGCACCAGGCAGCCCTCCATCTGGCACAGCCATCCATCCAACTCCATGTGGATGATCGTGTGCACCATACCCTGGAACTGGTGGTGGGTGATGGTCTCCTCTCCATGCCCTTGCGCGGGGGGATATGTGCCCCATCCCCTGAGGTGACTCCACCTGAAAGTGGTGCAGGGCCAGCAGAGGAGGCAGTTCCAGACTGGGTCCCAGACATGCTGGGGCCCGGTACCATGGCCAGATAATGCGGATCCACCAGGATCTACCTTCCCAAATGTGCTATGGTGTTGAGGTTTTACAATATATATTGTTTAGTCATGAACAAATCATTTCAAAATTAGTTATAACAGCATGTGTGGGTGTTCCAATTAACTCCATACAACAGATTTGAAATAGTTGCATAGCAAACAAAACACATGCATAAATGGAACAACAGTATGCATTGTAACAGCATGCCAGTAACATTGCATAAATGGAACAAATATATGAACAGCACAAATCCA
>NW_025059437.1:0-5148 GCF_019279795.1 Protopterus annectens
CTGCCTTTTTCTGTTACACTGAAGCTGTTTTTGCATTTAACTAAATTTTGCACATGGAATCCTTGTTTGTTACAATTTGACACAATTAGTAGGAAATTCTTCTGTGAAAGTTGGTAGCTGATTCATAGCATTTATAAGTGTTTGTTGTACCTGTTTCTGCCTGTTCTGAAAAAAAAAAAAAAAAAAAAAAAATATCTCTTGTTTTTCCTGCTTTACTATTTTAAATCCAGTTTCAGAGTTGCTGATTCCTGGGCTTTGGTTGTAGTTCCTGTGTACTGTTTCCTTGCCTTTTTTGGGGGGAAAAAGGGTTACCTTGCTTACCAGTGGGAGTGGGAAGCATTGAGCTGCCTTTTGTCCATTTTTGTGAGGTTTGAGCCGGATACTTGGAGTTTTTTGGGCTTTTTGGCCCATTTTCTAGCTTTTCCAGCCCCTGGTATAAAAGCGGCGCGTTTAAGCGGAGCTACTGTTGCACACTGGGGCCCCCCGGTTAGGCAGGTTTAAACTATTGGGGCTACCTAAAGTCCACTCTTCAAATTTTCCCAAAAACCCTTCCCCCTATACTACTGATCTAATCAGCTTATCCTATAACAAAAAAGATCAACTGCACTTGACTCCAAGTAGACTATTCTCAATCTGTTAAACCTAGCACTTGCTCCTACAGTACTTATTACCTTGATCGGCACTCTTGTCATAGATAGTACCCCAAAAGGTAACCCCCATTTCTCGGTCCCCCCGTCCCCGAATCTTTTTAAAGTTTTTGTCTATCCTTCTAGCATGTCGAGGGATCAGTTGCTAGTGTCCTCTCCGCTCAGCTGGTGAACCTGGGGAAAACTGAGGCAATGTTACAATTGCCTCATGTAAAAGACAACCCTCTCCTCCTCCCACAAAACACAAATACATGCGAGAGATGCAACTATCGGCCAAACTGGAGGCTGAGCTCTCTCAACAAGGACTGGCAAGACCAGTCAGGAGGAGAAGGTTACCCACACACTATAGACCCAGTCTCACATAGCACCATTACAACCTCAAATCATACACATAAACACACAAAGACATACTCGGAGGCTCTGATCAAAAAACTACCAAAACAGCAGAGGCCACCAAAGCAGACACCCAAACAACCACCACCTCAGAAAAAAACCCCAAAACATAGACCTCACAGTCAGAGTGTCAAACAGTCACAGCCCGTAAGGCCAAACACCATGCCAGACACACTAGTCATTGGTGGCCGCATAGTCAGACACACTGATTTCCCCCCACCAGACTGAGTAAGGAGAAGGTCACAGTAAGCTGCCTGTCGGGGCTAGAATCCCCCTAACCCAAACACTCAGGTCTCTCAACAGCAGGTACAAATATGACTCAGTCATTGTCCACGCTGGTGTAAACGACCTGAGGCGACCTCCTTTGGGCTACATGAAAAGAGACATTGAGGAGCTCTCTGATTATGTAGCCCAGGCAGGTATGACCCTGACCTTGAGCAGTATCCTACCTTCACCAAGAATGATGCCACAATACAGAGATAAGATGATCAGCTTTAACAATTGGCTTAAACACTGGTGTCATTCAAAGGGGATCCAGTATCTGTCTGCCTGGGATGACATGCTGGACAAGCCACGCTGCGGGGCGGCTTGCACCTGTCACCCTGGGTTTCCCGGATATTGGCAAAGGCTCTTGCCACCCCATAGTGCCTTTTTTGGCAAGGCTCAAATTCTAAACCTACCACCCTAGAACACAAAAAGGAAAAAACTAAGGGTATGCTGCTCAATGCCAGAAGTCTAAATCTCAAAATACGCGCACTCAAAGGCCCTTCTCAGTATGGAAACGCCGATGTCAATGCTGTGGCAAACCTGGTTCAAGGCTCTGAGAGCACCCCAGCTATCAGGTTTTTACATATCATCGCGTTCCGGCCCCAAAATCCGGACAATACCAAGAAAGGAAGGGGTATCCATATTCATCAGGACACCCACACCTCAAGACTGGTAACGCCGCGATGCATCCGGAGACCATCAGGTGCAATTAACCATAGGCAAGACTGCTCTGCAGAATTGTAGCGTATTTACAGGCCACCCTCACAAACTCAAGGAACCTCACATGGCCTTCAGAAAACACTAGAGGGTGTCTTGTCACCAAACACCATCATATACTAGGTGACTTCAATTACCTAATATAGACTGGGAACACTACTCAGCCCAAACACCCTGGCCCAAAGTTCCTGGAATTCATAAACTCCGTGCCATGGAACAACTAGTCACCATCCCCACCAGAGGAGATAAACATACTTGATCTCATCAATGTCCAACGTAACATGGGAGCACAATGTTCAACACCGCAGAGTATACCCCTCACTGGTGAGACTCAGATCACAAACTAATCTGCGCTTTTGGAGGTCCTCTCATCTCGCACCCCTACCTGAAATACAAAAAGCAAGCACATCTCACAGTAAAAGAACTTCTCAAAAGTCGGTAACTTCACACTTCTAAAGTACACTAGTGTGGTCTCCGCTCTAAGGCCCCGAGGCGGTGAAAAATACCAGTACTTCAAGCCGCTGAATCACTTTACAAATGCCTTCTACCAGCACCCCCTGCAGGACCTGTAATGGGATAAGGCAATCCCAAGCAAAACAAAGACTCTTTGTACCAAATAAGTAAGGCCCAGTCTGCGGGACCCCAGCCATAAAACAACAACCCCCTACAACAAAAGAGTGAAGCTACAAGATAGGGGAGCAAAAATCCCAAAGGTAGACAACCTAGATCACTCATAAAAAAAACTAAGTGAGCTCTCTATAAAAATCAATCATCCAAAGCAAATTCTCGAGAGAAAAGGGCCATTAGCTAAAGACCAAAAAGACAATCATAGCCTTAGCTATGTTAGGAAAAACCTAGGAGGAGTGTAGTTCCCAGATATGCTCTCTTCAGAATCTGTTCAAAATGATGTGAAGCATCACTGATCCTGCCAGACATTGCAAGCCGCTGTGTCGCCACTGGCTTCGACAGGTTCAGCGTGCAACCCCCAAAGAGAGAGATATCTATACCCAAAACGTATTGCAGCCCCCAAAACACCCCAGCCTGGGCAAGTGAGAAATCCGTTTCCAGCAAAAACACAGGCCCCATGGGACCCGGATGGTGCCCTCCTGTGTGCTCCACCTAACCACCGAGGGGAATTAAACCCCCAGCTAGGGCAGCCGTTTTATCAAAGTTTTTCCTCTGGATAGACCCAGGGGTGGGCACTGCAACTGTGGTCCCACTTCACAAAGGCGGTGCCTCCACCGACCCTGGAAATTACCCCCATTAGCTTGACAAGCCTTATCTGCAAAGCCATGGAGAGGATCATAATGGACCTCATAAATAAAGACATAGGAATTTGCAGACTTTGGATCCAACCCAGTTTGGCTTTGTCAAAGGCAGATCATGCCTTTTTAAAATTGGTTGACTTTTAAACAGTCACCAAAGCCATTGATGAGGAAAGGCAGTCCATACAGCCTACCTCGATCTGGCTAAGGCCTTGATACAATACCCCCCTCGGGTATCATTGAAAAACTCATCAGCTTAAATGTTAACCCATACATCACAAGATGGGTTGCAAACTGGCTGAGTGACAGAACCCACAGGGTCAGAGTTGCTGGCGCCATGTCAGACTCAAACCTGTCACAAGTGGTGTCCCACGGGTCTCAGAAATGGGCCCACTCTTGTTTGGCATCTATTTTTCCAAGTACAAGCAAACACAGGAGGGTTATGGCTGACAAAGTTTGCAGATGACTGCAAACTGGGCCATAGTAGAAAACACATCTGACACAGATATCCTTCAGAAGGGTCTCACAGAACGGATAACTGGTGCCAGAGCCACGGCTGAAGTTAAATGCCAAAAATGCATAGTCATACCCAAAAAAGGTTACCCCTAGCTACCAAATAGGTGGCAATCCACTGAGCACAGAAGAAGTTATCAGGGACCTGGGGACCCAGGTTGATAGTAGTCTGTCATTCGACACCCATGTAGCTAAAGTAGTTAGGAAGCCCTTCTACCCCACCTTATCATGAAGGGATTCTCATCTAGATCAAGGGAGGTCATGGTCCCCCTTTACTCATCACTCATCAGACCAATGATTGAGTACAATGCCCATTTGGGATGTATCTGCCCCGACACCTTTCAGCAGCTGGAGAGGCCACAAAGTTCCTCACCAAAAGGATAAAGGGTCTCAAAAAACTGTCCTATGCTGCCCGACTGAAAGAACTCCAGCTCTATTCAGTCCCCCGGCTCAGAGGTGACCTTTGCCTAACATACAAGGCCATGTCAAACCCAGATTTGATGAATATGCTTCACCTCAAAAATCTAGATCCATCAGAGCCACAAGGGGGAGACTTAAACCTCGACCGGCTATTAATAGGGGGTGCTGGAGGGATAGATTCATTACCCAAAGACTCCCTATGCTGTGGAACAAAATCCCGGTACATGTGAGGCAGAGCACCCGCTGGCCTTGTTCAAGAGAAATCTTGACCAATGGATGGGAGATCGCAGATATACCCCAGGGATTACCTCAGTGTCACTGCTCGACAGAGGCACAGCAAAATAATGGGTATAGTTCCCCATACTAAAGGGGTGGCGTAAGCCACAAAACTAGGCTTGTAAATGCCCTTGGGCAGATAGCCTAGTATGAACCTATGAACCTATGAACAAGCACACATAAAAAACAGGAAATACATACACACAGAAAAACACACACACACACACACACACACACACACACACACAAAACCCCAAAAAAAATTTTTCTTTCTTTTTTTTTAATGCCTCTTTTAATTTTACACTCACAAACAGCAAAAGCACTGCTCATCAAGTGTGAAATAATGGCCCCTTGATCTCACTCTCATTTTCATGCATACATACGGTCACATCCGGACATAAACAAAACACCCCCCCCACACACACACCTCCACACACACCCCCCCAAAAAAACACCCCACAACACACACACAACACACACACACCCCGGGTGCCTGAAAAACACACACACACAAAAAAAAAAAACAAAAAAAACACACACACACACACACACACACACACACACACACACACTGCCGTCTGCTTTCATGCCCCAAGCCCCATTCACGACAAAAAAAAAAAAATAAAAAAAAAAAACACACAACACACCCA
>NW_025059438.1:0-5383 GCF_019279795.1 Protopterus annectens
CAGTTTTGTACCTACCATAAATGTAGATGTTAAATTCCATTGCTGCAGCCCTTTACTATTGGGTATAGCCCCACCCAGTCGGCCCGAATACCAGAGGGCGGGCGCGGTCAGGGGATTGACGGCGTAACGCGGGGGTACCATGAGCGCCTATCCTCAGTCTTTTCTTGCCCCAGATGTCAGAAGACCCTAAAAGACAAGGCCCAAAATACCTGCAAAAACATGAACAATATATACAAAATATAAGCGGGTAAATCACCTACACAACCACCCCTAAACACAGAAAGGAGGGGGGGAAAATTGGGACTGCAGCAATGGAACCCTAACATCTACATTTATGGTAGGTACAAAACTGTACTATGTTCTTGTTTTCCCTTGCGGGCCCCAATTAGAATCCCAAAGCAGAGGTAAGGGAGGCTGGCAAATCATAAAGAAGCAGGAGCTGACAACATGCCTAGCAAAACAGCTGTGGCAAAACCAGCCCTAGACTTAGAGTAGATAGGAAGGTGATAATGCTTAGAAAAGTATGCACTGAACTCCAAGTAGCTGCTTCCAAAATATCCTTAGTTGCCCCCCCTTTAGAAATGCTGTTGAAGTGGCAGTAGCCCTAGTGGAATGAGGCCTAATCCCAGCTGGAATCCCTTGCCATGATGGGAATAACAAAATGCAATGCAAAAGCCAATCCACCTAGAAATATTTTTTTGACACAGGCTTGCCCTAAACTCAAAGCAAAAGAAACAAACAACTGCTGAGACTGCCTAAAATCCTTAGTCCTGCAATAATCCTTGCCTGTGTACATCTAAAGTTGCAAAATCTTTCCCCTTTTTTTTGGGGGGTCTGCATAAAAGTAGGCAAATGAATAGTTTGGTTTAAAGCCACACTAGAAACCACCTTAGGCATAAAGGAAGGATTAGTGTAATGATACCCTATCCTTATGGAAAATCAAAAGGGCTACTGCCATAAGGGCCTGCAACTCAGACACCCTTCTTGCAAAAGTAATAGCCAACAAAAAGCAGTCTTCCATGACAAATATTTCAATTCAGCAGGGGGATAAAAAGGTTTTAGAGTAAGTTTTCCAACACAAAATTGAGATCCCAAGCAGGAGTAGGAGCTCTGGGGGTCTTATATTCTTGCCCTCTAAGAAACTGCTTGAACAAAGGATCGAAAACAATGGTGGGTCACAATCATAGTGAGCTAAAATTGCTGCAGCATGAATCTTATGGAAGAAAGGAAAACCTTGTCCAGTAACTCAGTAAGATATTGAAGACCCAAATCAAATTAGGCTCAGAAATCTCCAAATTCTTTCTCCAAAATAAAAATCTCTTCCATTTTCTCACACTTTCCTTGTACTAGGTCTTCTAGCTTCCATAATCACATTTAAAACTTGTTGAGGAAGTTGAGACCTGCTGTGTTTCAACACAGAATATGCCAGGCTGTAGGAAGAGAGTGAAGCTTGACTTTGGGCAGATGACCGTCCTTGGGATAACAGATGTGGAATAAAAGGTAAGGCCATGGAGGTTTTTTACCAGACTTAGTGGGGGTACCAGTGTTCCCGAGGCCAATCTGGAGCTATCAAAATCACCCTTTGGGCCCTGTCCTGTCTGCCCTTTAAAAATCCCTTTTGGGAAAAGAGGCAGAGGTGGAAAGGCAAAAGATGAAGGTTTTCCAACTGAAAGAAGAGCATCCACTTTCCAAGCTGTGTGATGAAACCCTTTGTGCAAAACTTTGGCAGCTGGTGGTTTAGTGGAAAGGAACAGATCTATGTCGGGGTTCCCCATGACACTGTAAATTTTTGAAATACATGAAGATCCAGTTTCCACTTGTGGGGATCCATGATTTGTCTGCTTAACACATCTGCTAAGGAGTTCTGTGCTCCTGGCAGAAACCTTGCCTGAAGAGTTAGTCAAGCTGGGTCCCCCAAAAATCATTGCTTGCCTGCATAGAGGATAAGAATGTGTTCCCCTTGTTTGTTGAGTACCACATGACAGTTGTGTTGTCTGTTAGAATCAACACCTGCCCTGGAAGAAGTAACTTTAAAAAAATGAAAACTGGACTGCTAACATCTCCTTATGTTGATATGTAGATGCTGTAGTCTGGCAGGCCACTTGTCTTGTATCCACTTTCCTTTTAGATGAGCTCCCGCAATGTCTGAGGCATCTGTCTAAAATCTGACTCCCTTTGGCGGGTCACAGAGAGTCCCTTGTTTAGGTGACTTTCCCTGAGCCCCCCAAAAATTCTTTGAAGGCAAGGTATTATTTGAATGACAGTGTCAAATCCTGGCAGTGCTGTGTCCATTTTTGAGATACCATTGTAACTTCCTCAAAATTTTCATTGGGAAGCACCAGAATACAAGATGCCATGAACCCTAATGCTTGAAGGACTGTCCTTTCAGTCAGCCACTGATGAGATAGTTGATGGAAGTAAAGTGACAGACTCTTTTTTTTGTCCGGGGTTAAAAGGCCATCTGGGCTGCTGTATTCAGTCTCCCCCCAGAAGGCACATGTCTTGGGGGGTACTAGACTGGACTTTATTTCGTTTACAGAATACCCTAGGCATCTTAGCACTGCTATAAAATTCCAGATTTTAGAAGGTCTTCCTTTTTTTGAGCCAGAATCAGGCAGTCGCCAAATAAGGATAGATTTGAATCCTTGTAGCCTGAAGTAAGCTATCACTGGAGCCAGAACCTTTGTGAATACCCGATAGATAAGCCAAAGGGCAATGCAGAGAACTGATAATGAGAATCTCCCGCGAAACGCAGATACTTCCTGAACTTAGCCTGATAGGCACATGAAGGTAAGCCCTTGAGATCTAAAGTTACCATCCAGTGATCTTTGCCCAGCAGAGGGAAAAGCTGTAAGCAACATCTTGAACTTGGGAATGTCCAGATAAGTGTTGAGGAAGATAAATCCAAAAGGTCTCCACGTGTTCCTTCTTTGGGACTAGGAACACGAGAATAAAATCCTAGGCCCCCACAGGGACTGGAGAATGATGTCCAACACCCATTGTCTTGAGTAAATTTCCCAATTCTTTGAAAAAGACAGTGTCCTTCCCCAAAAGGGGCTGCCAGGCGAGAATCTACTGGCAGCTGAAAAAGGGGTCATTGGGTCTGTTTAAAAGGACTGACCCTGCCCTCACCAGAAGTCTGAGGGTGAACTCCTGTTCTAGGCCTAAAAAAAACCGAGCCCCGCCCCACCCGCTAGACCTACCCCTAGACTGGGAATCAAAACAGGATATGTCCACCCCCTTTGCAGGCCAATTTCTACTAAACTTGGGGGTCCTGCAAAAATCTTTAACAGTTTGCATAGACTTAGGCCTCCCTTTTCTTTTAAAAATGCTTCCACAGGGAACCAAACAACACATCAGACTGTAAAGGAGCATCCAAAATCCTTGTCTTAACATGCTCAGCCAAATTGATCCTCAACCAGGCATGCCTCGAAGAACAGAACTAGTGGCAGCCACCCTCGAGGGGGCCTGCAGCATCAAAACCACATTAAAAAATGCTTCCCACTTGTTCAGACACATAAACTAAATCAGCAATCTTTACAATCAATACCTTCCCCGCATCCACCTTAGATTTCAATTGTGAAAGGAGATAATTTTGATATTTAGCATGTGAAAACAATTTCCCCCCATGGCTAGAGTGGAAGAAGTATACACTTTCTTCCCCACTATCAAGGGCCCCTTTTCAGGGGAACAGGATTTTAACCCCAGAGGCCTTAACACCTTTAGGCCCCCGAAACAGTTTCTGGGTCCCCTAGGACTCTTAAAAAAATATTTTTGAGCTTGGCACCCTATAGTACCTATCAGGTTTAACAGGAGCAGGAGGCGAATCAGGGTTCAGGGAAACCTCTGCAAAAAATCTTCCACCACATTCAAACGGAGGTATAGCTAAGGGCCTATGCTGGGGTAAAACAAAATTCCCTAAGCCCTTTTTCCCGGAATCAGAGTAATCGTGGACTTCCCATTTACAGTGCTCCCCCATGGAATGCAGAGTCTCTGAAAATGAAAAATCCTCAGGAGGAGAAGCAAAGGGGTGGTCATCCCATCAGAATCAGAATAATGAGGATACTCCTGCAATCTTCAGAAGATTTAGAAGCCCCGAACCCTGTTCAAAACTGTCAAACTCTGGTTCCACCCCAGGCCCTTATCAGGAGGGCATAGAACCTCTAATCATAGTAATCAAATCTTCTGCCATTTTAAGCATATGTTTCTTAGGTACAGAAAAGGTAGGAGAAAAAGCTGAAGTTGGCCTACCTCTAAAAAAATTTTGGCAACAGAAGGGAGGCTCTAACTATTTTGGGAAGAGGGGAATAGTTACCTGAGAAGCCCCTCAGCCTGGCCTGCCTCCTGAGAGGTACATCCTGTAACAGAAATTTTTGCCTGAGACCCCATAGAAACTCCTGGAAAACCTCTGGCTCCACTGATCTAAAGAACCGGCGCTGGGACTGCGGTTCATCAACCCCCTTTTTCTGTTTGTCCCGGGTTCTTGAAAGGGGGGGGAATCCCGGCATTTTTTAATTGGGTTCCCAAAACTAACTGGCACAGTCTAACCTCCTCTTAATAGTGCTTTTTTAAACCTAGCACAAAGGGGAACCAACACGGTTTTAGGCCCCAAACAAGGTATACACAAGGAATCCCTATGGGTATTTGTTTCCCAAAAATACAGTTATTCACTTTTTTTGACATCCGGGTTTAAAAACTGAGGCAAGAAAAACAAAATGTTCCCCCAACAGCCAACCCGATTGGGCTGAAACTCCTTTGGAATATTTAAAAGCCAACCTGCACTTTTAAAAAATTTTTCCCGCATGGAACAAAAAAACTGAGGATATGGCCGGTCATGCGCGGGACCCTGGCTGGCGTCAGTCTAATGTGACCCGCAGCCTTATTTGGTTTGCCCCGGGGGCGGACTACCAAGTAAAGGGCTGCAGCAATGGAAAAGGAACATCAGTGTTGTCTTGGCCAGAGCAATTCCTTTTTGGGTGTTCCTCCCCGATCTTCAAAAACCTTGTACATCAATGGGAGAGGTGGAAGGGATATATGTTAGGGCTTTCCAGCTGAAGAGAAAATCCACCCCGTTTTGGGTGGTATGTTTTAGCAGAATGTCTTCAGTTGATGGTTGAGGGGGGAACAGATCTATCTGCATTCCCATGTCTTTTTGAGTTGGAAGATGTCTGGTGCAGCATCCAGGTAGTTCTGGCTGTCAGTATTTTTTTCCCTGGCATGGGACTGTAGTTGGATATTGAGATTCAGGCATAGTTCCCCAGATTCAAACCATCCGGCATAAAGGGGAAAAATTGTGCCTCCCCTTTTTTTTATGTACCACATGAGTGGTGTTGTCTGTCCTTATTAACAGGTGTCCTTGTTGGAGGAAGGGGTTTTAATGCCT
>NW_025059439.1:0-6226 GCF_019279795.1 Protopterus annectens
AAAATGACACGACTCAAAGGGGATGCCAAAACAGACTCAGAGCACAGTATGGCCTTTTAGTGATGAAAAGCATCTTCTACCTCAGGGTTTCACTCAAAACTTGTTACTTGGCCCCCCTACAAAAACAAAGGTGTTTTGATGAATCAGGACTCAACCTATATTTTTCCATGTATTGGCTCCTGATGAATCTGTTAGCACATAGTGTGTCAGACTATATGAGTGTGTGTGGGTGTGTCTGTGTATAGATACACACACATACATGTATTATATACACATATACATATACAGCTACATATGCATTCATGCCTGTATTGAAAAATGACAGTGTATATCAGTATGCATGCATATGTTAGTGTACACAACTGCATCTATATGTAGATGTGTGCATGTATGTTTACATATATCTGTGTCTGATGTTTGTGCATGCATATATGCAGACATATTTGTATATGTATATATCTATATCTATATATATATATAGATATATACATATATATATATATATACATACATACATACATACACACTTTTTTCATTCAAACACTCACACACATACACGCACAATATATATATATATCATACAGACACACTGATATATATTTTGCGTGTGTGTATAAATGTGTATGCATATATATAAATACACACACATCTATATATTTCTCTATATATGTTTGTATGTGTCTACTTCACAAACCTGAAATTTCACTTTTCACTTACCTGACTTTAAAAAGACTGAGACAACAAAACCGAAACTCCAGAAGACTGACTGCCCTGAACACCAAAATTTCACTCCAGGTAAATAACTGCTTGGCCAACCCGGAAAACAAAATGAAAATCAAGGCAAAGAAAACCCACCCATAAGCCCCACACACACCCCATGGGGGAGCTTAGCCCATCCACCCCCCTAACTAAATATAACAACTCTGAGATCACACTACAGTGGAGATAAGGGGCAAAGGTCAACATGATGGCCAAGCGGTTACTTACTGGGAGTGAAATGTCAGTGTTCCAGGCAGTCGGTCTTATGGAGCTTTGGTTTTGTCATCTTGGTCTTTTAAAAGTCGGGTAAGTGAAATTTCTGAAAGCACAATGAAGTAGGACTATATATATATATATATATATATATATATATATATATATATATATATATATATATATATGTATATAAATATATATACATATATATATATATATATATATATTTTTTTTTTAATAGATATATACAAGATTTCATAATATATAATATAACTTCTTGTCAACAGATATAGTATTGGAAAGTGAACAATGAAGTATGCTGTTTGAACCTACATTTTAACTGCGCTTTGCATTCACACATACCCAACACAGCCTTATAACACTTCCTAGTTTTTCTCATTTGTGGTCGTTGTGCCATTTCAGTCCACATTTCAACTGCCCTTTACGGTTGGATATATTATAAGCACCTGAAGACCACTGCCTTGCAGTCAGGCTCTCAGGTGTCCTGTAACTCACAGGGAGTTCTGTATGCACTTGACTACCTCAACTGACCACAGTAACCAAGTTTTAGAAAAGGAGGAACAGAGAGGGGGTTGTAATATAGTTTAGTGCTTCAAGCAGCAATTGGGAGTGAGCTTTAGTTTTAAGGTTAGGGATTGGATGGGTAGTTATGGTTAAAGAGAGATGAGGGACTTTAGGTTTATGGAGGAGAGAGAGTAATTTTAGGTTAAGGGAGCAACTGAGGATTTTAGGGTTAGTAAGCAGGAGAGGAGTTTTAGGTTTAGAGTTAAGACCAGGTGGGAGTTTTGGGTTGTAGTTAGGGCTCATGTAGGGCTATGCAGTTGATTAGGGTTAGATGGTGAAAGAGATAGACAAATAAGTAGGACTGGGCTAGTGGGAGCAATTTTGCACAGAACTAGTAGCATGCTTTGTAGATTCTTTGCTTTCACATTATTACCCTGGACAAGCCTGCCTTTGCCACAAAAATGAATAGAAATTCAACAATTGTGCTATGCTTGTTTGAGGTTAGTTAGTGTGGGAGCTTTCTGCCTGCACTGTGTAAACTGTTTTTGCTTTCTTATTAGTAGATTACATGGCCCCAAAATAATAAGAAATGAAAACTGCCTAAGTGGTTTTGTCATCACAGGTCAGTGTGCACTTTTTGGTCCATGAGCAGTCCATAAGCATGAGCCCTGAAAAATTTAACCAAAAATGGAATTTTTGGTGTGCAAGCATGCATTTTCAAAGTAAACTTATACAAGATTGCTTTGCCTCTACAGATTACAATGCTCACTTGTGCAATAAAGAATACCTTACTTTGGCTTATCTTTATGTGTACTTGGTGACTTTAGAAAAGTTTTCCAGGAGCAAACAGTAAAAGCTTTTTTTAAATCTATGAAACTATAAAGCTGAGTTTCTCTATTTCTGCTTATCTTACGCATAATGCAGGATTTGTGACCTCATCTCTGGCTTCCCTCAGCAATGTAACACTTCCCTTCTCCCAGTTGTTAACAAAGTAGAGTGGTGAAATGACTAAATAATAACCAACTGCTTGAAATATGTTTAATCCAAATGTTGGAAGCCACATAAAAAACAAATGTGGCTGAAAATGTAAAATGATATTTGGAAACACTGCACTGATTTCATTTAATAAGAAGGCACAGTCTGCTATTGGAATACATATACTGCATCGATGGCTTAAACCGTTTGCCACTTTCTATAAAATGTAAAAAGGAGTGTTGCTTGTGATCTTTCTGTTCTGTTATTGTAACTGGTCCAGAGTATTTTGATACTTTCTTTTGCTTTCCATTCTGCATTTTAAGAGAGACAACTCATTCCAAGTTCCAGGTAAACTTCACCAAGTGAAACTGTCTCCATTTACTTTTTAACCGCCCTCTTCTTCTTCAGTCCTAGTTCTACTTCTAATCCAGCCAATGTAGTTGTATAGTTTAAAGTTGCTTCATTTAATTATTATCATTGTTTATATCTGACATGAGAAAATAAATTACAGTTAAAGAAGCAATACCATATGTTTGTTTGTGTCTTTCGGCTTTTCCCAGTTAGGGGTTGCCACAGTGGAACTCCAGTCTGCTAATGATTGGCAGTTGATTTTTACATACCGGCTTGCCAGGCCTGATGCACAACCTGTCAACGGTTAAATTCGCGCTCATTACACATGTCTCAAGAAGACGCTCTAGCTGAGAATCGAACCGGACATACAGTAAAAAAACTGAGGAAGAATGTTTTAATGTCAGCAACTGGAAATAGTACTTTAGTTCAAATTGAATTGATTTACAGTGAAAAAAAGTTAAAGCAAAGTTCAAAATGAAAATCAGCTAAATGAAATCAGTACTCTTGTCTCATTTACTTCTAGTTATTTACAGTTTCACTTTCGAAGTTCACTTCAATTTTCAAAGTCACTGAACTAACTGCCAAAATTCCTTACAGCTCTTGGGTATTACAGCTCTGGTCAGGATGACTCACATATCCAGAATTAGGGTCCAGGTGTTCCAAAGGTAAATCCATATTTAAGCTCTGTGTACACTACAGTTTCCAGTCTTGGTTTTGAAAAATCCATCTCTAAAAGAGTCAAGTGTCTACAGGCTTTGCTTTTAACAGCAAAATCACTTCCAGCTTGGGTAATTCAGATTAACCTCCTGGAAGTCCTACATGTTTTACTACTGTAATGTGCTGTCTGTATGTACAGTTAGCACATTTTTACTATAATGTATGGTCATCTTAATAGACACTCTGCAATAAATGTCTATGTACACACACACAAACGTGCACACACACACATGCACACACCTATACAAAGTACATCATAAATATTAATTTCTGACTAGCTGGTTGCTTTTTATTAATATGTCTGTTTAGTCTTTCTTATTGCAGATGAATATATGAAATAAATGACTTTGAAAATTAACTAAACTCAAATCCACATCTAAAACCTTAATGCAGTATAACTCCAATCAAGCATGTCTACAGTAGTGGTATCCCGTTGTGCAACATTATAAAACAAATATATGGCATCTAAGACCATGGAGGGAATTGTTCTGCTGTATTCTGCATTCATCAGACCTATGATTGAGTGCAGTAGCCCCTTTGGTATGTGCCTAACCAGGCAAATCCAACGGGCGTAAGTAACATGTCCTATGTAGACCATCCTGCAAGGCCCTATCCCTGTATTCTGTCTCCTCCCATGCTGTTGAAGGGCGATCTATGTCCTGGCATACAAGGCATTGTCAGGACCCCCTCACTGACAGACCTCCTGTATATCTGCAAAACAGACAGCACCACAATAAAATCCGATTCTAAAGACTTAAACCTTGCTCTTATTTTTATATATATATATATATATATATATATATATATATATATATATATATATATATATATATATATATATATGGGTCTATACCTAGTCAATTAACCTAAAACTGCAAATCACCGACAGCGGGATAACCGAAGCACTGGAAGATCGACAACAGAGGAGACCGACAGTTGAGAATCCCAAATGCTGAGAACACCGACATGTTAAAAGCGTAAGAATTATCACGATAGGGACGGACGATTTAGGAGGTCAGGGGTGTGGGTAAGATTAAGTTCTGTGATAGTGACTGACATTAGGGTATGGTCCGGGATTGAAGTTAGAAGTGTGTCGATAGTGACCAGAACTTTAGGTTTAGGGGGTGGGTTAAAGTGGAGTTAGGGTTAGGTCTTGTGCTGATAAGTTAAGTGCTTGAGCAGTGGCAGACTGGGGTTAGGGCAGGATTAAGTGAGTTAGGGTTAGGGGTGCTTGGGTAAGAGTAGGGTGTGCGAGCAGTGGACGGACAATAGGAGTTAGGAGCTTTGGGTTATGGATTAGTGCATATATAGTTGTGTATGTAAGGTTTAGTGTAGGCTCTTTTGGTGTGCTTGTGTTGTGTGTGTGTGTTTTTCGGGAAAGTTATTTGTTTTGTTGATTGTAGGGATTGTGATTTGTAGGGCATGTGAAATTTCGTGGTTTTTGAACTTTTGGTTTCACCCGTGGTCGGTTATTTAGATTGATGTTTTGGCATGTCCGGGTGTTATCAAGGTAGACCCATATATATATAGTATATATATATATATAAATATTATATATATATATATATATATATACATACACATATATACATATATATATATATATATATATATATATATATATATATACATACACATATATATATATATATATATATATATATATATATATATATTATGTACATATATATATATATATATATATATACATATATATATATATATATATATACATACACATACACATACATATATATATATATATATATATATATATATATATATATATATAAATCTCTAAGTTGAAGAGACAGGTATGTTTGCAAGGAGACTACTGCTTCCCTGGAAGGAAGAGTTCCTCCTAACCCATTTCTAAGTGTAAACTTGGAGCAATCAGATGGGGAACAAAAATTCCTCATTCCTTTGTTTTGGGTGGCACTCAATGTCTTTAATGGACACAGACAAATTCAGTAAATATTTTATCATCCAGGCCCCTGCTTGTAAATGTTTCATCTCCATGCCCATACTTATACTTATCAAGGTTGCACAGAACTTGTCAGAGATTTTGGATGCATGGCTGGGCTTAAAAGGATGTTGTGTTCATTAGCCACAAGTATACACCTATGAACCTGTGGAACATTCCCACAGATTATGTTAATGTCCAGATTAAACAGCCTCATGGACAGTTATAACCAAAGCAGCTGAATAACTAGAAGAATAAAATGATATCTGGTCATATATATTTGGCAAACTATACATTTTTTCAGGGTTCCTTCAATTAAAGGTGATGGCTTTCCTAACAGACAGTCTCCTACTCAGTCTCCTATTCAGTTCTTAAAGTGGCATCCTAGCCCTCTGCAGAGTCATATTTAACTTTCAAGTTACACATAGTTATCACCCTAGTTGATTCTGTTAAAAGGGAATGGGCATGAGCCAGACACCCTACAATGCTGTACAAGCAATAACAACCTTAGTAGTATGAATTCATCATTGAGGGAAGGCTAGTATGTGTGAGGTACTCTGTATTGCCATAGTAAATCCATGTGTAATGTAACAAGAGAAAAAATAGCCATCAATTATATAATTTAAAGATTTTGTTACTATTACAGAGCTTTTCTGCCTGGTCCTCCCGCTGGAGGCAGTGGGGCCTTTGTGCCTGATGGACTTCCCGGGTCAACAAATA
>NW_025059440.1:0-12006 GCF_019279795.1 Protopterus annectens
CATCGCAAGAGATCAGTGCCTGTGGGAACCAAAGCAGTGTTGTTTCTGATTTCCACTGGGAATAAAAACAAGATTGGAAAGGTGAAGCAGGGTCCTATTTAATGAACCGAAGACAGGAAAGGGGTGTGTATAGTGACATCACACTGTGGGTGGTACTACCTGTCAAAACTGAGAGTGGGACGCTCTAAAAGCTGAAAATGTGAAATTTACAAAAATGATACAGAAACATCCAGGCAAAGTAGGATAGGTTAAGTCTATATAACTTAAGCTATTCATTACTGTGAAAAAAATAAAGTGTTTTGAAAGCTGCATCTTTGACACTCTCCCTTTAAGGCCCTTAACTAAGGGTGTCCAAGCTTACTGGGTAATGTTAGTATTTATCCAAATGGTAGTTTGACCAAGAGCAAGGCTATTAGGAGTGGCCCACAGTGTCACCAAATAAATATGCAAGTACTCTCAGAACTTAAATGTGTCTCATAAATATCAGCCACAATAAACAATAGTAAAAGAATATGAAAATATTCAGCAAATAATCAGTTACATCAGAGTTCAAAATCACTGTAAATATTTAAAACAGCTTTGCAGAACAGTCTCAAATAAATAAAGAAAACATCTAAGCTATAATTCACTATATTCCTGACTGTGTCTAACAGAAATTACTGGACCCTAGTTAACTTACTTACAGAACAAACAGACAGATGTGGTGAGTGGATGGTCTTGTCAGGTCAAAGACAAAATACAGAATGCACAGTCTCTCAAATTAATGTCTTAAATATTCCTGTTGGGATACGTGCAGAAAAACATAATTTCTTGTCATCTGACTTCAGTTCCCAGGCTCAAAACAACCCCCACTGATGCAGTTGTTGGCATTTATCATCTACCTGTCAAAATACATAAACAAGGACTTCTCTTAGATCTAAGGCAAATCTTGGAAGTCATATAACAATGAACACATCCAAGACAATACAAAAAACTTCGAGTTATAGACATTGTGTCTGTTACTGCACTGAAACTGAGAAATAACATCTTTTGTTTGTAGCCCAGCCATAAAGTAACTGAATTTCAACTATTCTTCTGAAGTTTTGCAAGATAATCTCCTGTGTTCCAGTTCTCCTGTTAAAATATACACATCTAAACAGTTACGATAGTGTATATACATTTCTGCTCTGTACATTACAAAATAACTCATCAGAAAACGTCTGTACAATATGACATGCAGTTCTAATACATCTGTAGCACAAGCATCTTATATGAAGAAAGTTGACATTCACAAATGACACATAACCATTTACAAAATTCCAGGCCGCTTTTCTGACAGTATCTCCACTTTGTTACACTTCTATATAAATCATATTAACATTCACAAAAGACACATAATTATTTACAAAATATGAGCTAGCTGGGATGGCAGTATCTCCTTTCATGACAGTTCATACTGCAAAACTGATCTACTCAAACATCTACAATTATGATAAGTATGACACAACCGTGCTATGTTCTTTGTAGTCAATGTTGCAGTACTGATTTTTGGGAGGACTCCCAAAGCTACACGCTGGGTGGCAAGCTGTCTGGTGGTCCATGAGATTGCAAAATTTGTAGGAGGACAGTAGAAAAACCTGCCCTACCCCTGAAGGCATTGCCTAATGGTAATGTTTAGTAGAGGTGTAGGCACATGTCCATGTGGCAGCTGCCAAGATAGCCTGGGTAGGACACCTTTAAAAAAGGCAGTGATGGCTGCCCTGGGTTTGATGGAGTGAGCAGTGACAAGGAATGGTAATGTTTTACTTTGATAGGGGTAGCAGACAGTAACACAATTGGGTATCCATTTTGAAATACTCTGTTTGGAGATCTATCTGCCTTGTTTTCCTTCTGCAAAGGCCACTAGCAGTTCACAACACCTGATTTGTCGGTGTGCGTTCAAGGAATGTTAGATTGCTCAGCTTTACTCTGTGGGGTTGGAAAGAACACAGACAACTGAATAGCTTAATTCAAGGAAAGTTTCTGATGTTAGTTTGGCCATAAAAGAAGGGTTAGCTCTAAGTGTTACCCTGTCCCTGTGAAACACAATGAAGGGTTCCTTGCACAATAGAGCTTGTAAATCTAAGACCTCTAGACTGAGGTAATAGCTCTCATAAGGATGGTCTTTCAAGTGAGTATCTGTAAAGGAGCAGAAGCTGCTGTTTCAAAAGGTGGTAAGGTAAATTTTTGTAATACCTATTTAAATCCCAGATGCGGACAGGATTTCTCCAGGAAAACCTGAGCTGTATAACCCCTTTTAGGACTTATTTCAGGTGAGAGTGAGAACACATAAGAGGGAGAAAGATAGAGATGGCCAAAATATCTACCTTTGATGCTGGAAAAGAAATGGGATAAATTAGCTCACAATCACAACAGTAAAAAACAGCTCAAATAAAGTATAAGTCTACCGACAAGCAGTAACAAATGTGGCAAAATAAATGCAGTTGAACACCTAAGCAGAAGCAAAATGAAATAGGAAGGGGCAGATTTTTTTTCTAAGAAAGTGAGAAGACCGAAGATAATTCAATGTTAAGAAGCTAAAGGGGTGGGCCTTCACTACTTATGTCACTATACTCAGTAGAATGAGCTGATGCAATAGGATGGGGTTGGGGAGTGTCCAATATGAAATTTATAGTAGAGGCGGGCAACTCAAAAGCCACCAAGCCTCAACACCACAACAACCATAGAGAAGGTGAGTGGGGTACAACGTCAGAACAAAGGTAAGGATTGAATTCACCAAGCCTATATAACAGCTGCACAGTTTAAACAGATATGCAGCAAATATTGTTTTATCAGAAGTGCAGAAACAGTTGAAAATACCCAACTTATTTTTTATAGTCTATCAGCATAAAACAGCAGAGCAAGGACAGAAGCAGGGACGTCGGGAGGCATATGCACTGTACTGTTTTCAGTACAACTTTTTAGAAGGGGGGGTAGCTTTTTTGAAAAAAAAAATGTATGTACATATTTCTTCCTTTTTAAAGGATGTTGGCTCCTCTAAGGAGGATACCAGCAAGGGTGTTGCTGTTGGCTCCTTTAAGAAGGATACCAGCCAGTTGAACGTGAGCTCACATCATGTCCGGCTGGCTGCGAGCGGGAAACAATCGCAAATGGATTATCACTGCGAGAGAGCGGGAACAGTTAGAAGGCAATCAATCAGGTAAGAGTGGGGAGGCAAGCAAGTGTGTGGGAAATGTAGTTTGGAAGGCAAGCAAGTGTGTTGGCAAATGGATTATCACTGCAAGCATTCCCTTTTCATAGTCTATTACATTTAAGACACAAGCTGTTTTTGATACAGGATTGGTTCAAAGGAATGTTAGTCTCATCAGATTCCGTCCGGAAAGATGTGTCATTATAACAATGGTCATTGCCTCAACAACATTACAGTTGTCTCAGAATACATTCTGATAGACAGATAATATATTCTGTAGGTCTGATATGTGAATTGCTGCACAAAAACTTATTGGTTTACAGTGTAACAATGGTTCATCATCCGGAGTACGATGTCATAGTCTCCATCATGGAATCTATCACTGATATATATATATATATATATATATATATATATATATATATATATATATATATATATATATATATATATATATATATATATATATATATATATATATATATATACATACATACATATATATATATATATATATATATATACATATACACATACATACATATTGGCTAGAAACAGCCCTGACAGGTTTCCTGGTGCAAGGCTAAAGACCATTTCAACTGAGAATACAAACTTAAATGTATGAGATGTGGTGATTTTTTTTTTTGCCTTTTCTGTATACTTTTTCTCCCTTGACAACCCACAATCAAATAGCTGCCCTGTTAGCCAGGCGTATTCCTTCCTCCATCCTAAGTATTGGCAGTGAGGATGAAAGCTGCTTGGAGGAGGCAATCACTCAGGCTGCCTGAGTGGTAGTTTGTGCCATTGCTGCTATCCAACCAGTGAGGACATTTTCTATTGTGGACTCTGACCATTGTCTTGGGAGGGGGAGTGACCTGCATCACACAGGAAATCACTGTATCCTCCCCTTGCAAGTATATTTTCCTATGCAATCTCAGAGGTCTACCATGTTTGTGTCTTGGTGGTAAAATGCCCAACCTTGGGTCATCATTATGCTTGTGCTTGTACCAATACCCCTCCTACGAAGGACTGTGGTATTGGACTGTCCTGGTCTGCTCCTAAACCTCTGTGGACAGACAAGCCCACCCTCTTCACAGCAGTTCCAACAGATGTCTGTGACACTAATAAAACTCAGGTCACATGGGCTGTGATCAGGGCTTTATCTCTCTGAACCAATGGAGCTACCTGAGATGTGGAGACTTTGGCTAGTTTCACATGATTACTCATATAAACATTCACATGAGAGTCTTTTTGGTGACTGTGATCCTGCACTTTCTGATCAACCTTTAGTACAGGGGAATACGCAGACAGAGAGAGAGGGGTAGACAACATGGATGTGCATACTCCTGCATTGTGTTTGCAAAGTTCAGGAAATATCTTTCAGAGTGATAAATCTGGTGCTGGGAAGGAATTTTGAGAAGTGAGACTATTCCAGGTAAATTGTGAAATAAGAAACTTGTTAGAAAAACTAAACGTAAAAAGAAAAAGGGGCATTGCTGGAAATCTGGGAATCAAAAATAAATTAAAATTATTTCTTTAAACATTAATATTTTGAATTTTAAGCAAAGATGTTGGAGACAGATTAGTTGTAGGTTACTTGAAGCAGGTGAGCTCTTTTTATCCTTTGGCATTGAAGAATATTCTAGGATGTTTGTTTGGATAAGGACTTTTCCACTATTTATAGCTGACACATGTGGAGAGGGTGTGAAAAAGTGTTTTTTTGTATGTGAACTGAAAAATGGTGATGTGTTCCTTTATTGTTGTTAGTTTGCATGCTTCCATGGACAGTGGAGAGTATTTTAATTTTTTTGAGTTGTTATCTGGCTTTGTAGACTTTCTGAGGACTGCTAGGAAAGGCTAAAGATATTCAGATATTCACCAATTTCATGGTCTGTACAAATATTGTTCTGGTGGGGCTACGGACAAACTTTATTTTAAGGGCTGATTGCCCACATAAACTGATTACTACATAGCTTCATGTGGTATGTTTATTGAAGGTTTTCATGTAGTGGAAAGAGGGATAAAGACTTTTCAGGTTATAGAGCTTTAGTGGGTTTTCTGGGGGATGTGTACAGAGGGATAAGACTGGAAAAGGTATACTTAAAAGTAAGCGCTGATGTTTTGTTTTGTCAGTCTCATGTGGGGTTCGTTCATCATTTGTAGTTTGATTATAGTAGGATGAAGGCCTTTATGAGAGATGAGGAGATTGGTGGATTGCTTTGAATGATAAGACTAGAAAGGAATGTAAGTATATCCTTTCTTTGGAGAAGGAGGATTTTTGTCTGGTGTTCCTTTAGAAGATTGTTTATTGGCACAATGTTGTCATCTTGTCAGGATCAAATTGTGTAAGTTTTTTTCTGCAACTGAAGTATAACTGAACTGCTATGAATGAATAGGTTAGTTCCCTGTTATCAAAAGTAAATAATAGTATCCTGAACCATTAACGCATAAACGAGTGAAACAAACTAAAATTTTAATAATGTGAAAATACTGATAAAATATTGCTAAAAATGTTAAAATGCTAGTGATACAACACCTTCACTATTAAGGCTTCATTAGCCTGATATCAAGGGAACTAAAATATTGGTTTAGATACAACTGTTATATAACATCACATGACCAAATGCAATTAGTGATCCTGGTTATGCAGGTATCTTCAATGAGGTCTTAAAGTGACCATGTCATTAAGCTCAGGGGGAATGTGCGATTTAAATCTAAAAATCCAGTTTAGTTCTTCTTGTTCACTTTTATGCTTAATATCACCACCCCTCAATGCTTCTGTCATAACTTTAAGTATCAGAAATTTAATTGTATGTGATGTATCTATTTGACAAATCGAATTGCTGAAAGAAAGCAGCGTATGGTCACTCCAACACAGGTCGACGGCAGGATTGCCGTAAACAAACAGAGCGCACGACCTGGGGCCTGGTCGCCACGTTGCCAATCGAACATTAGTTTCAGATAAACAGCAGAATAGTCGAAGCATTATTTCAAACAGCAGCGTATGAATCACCGAAAACAGCAGCATTTGCGGTATTGTTACCGCGTCGGCTCAGCAAGGTCATTTGTGCAAGAGAACCATTCGCAATAACAGAGTGCTCAACGAAGTCGCGACGTATTGCGCGGTGCGACAGCTGTTGCATTCACTCACCATCGCGATTACACAAGAGCGTCCCGTTAGACCTCATATCACCGATTATTTGTTACCGTTCCTGTTTTGCATGATGTTAACAAAGGTGTCAGGCGAATGATAAACCCGGTATGGCATTTGCAGTATTGCCCAGCCATTAAATTCCGTCACGCCTTTCATTATTTAAACATTGTAACCGATTAGAGCGCACCTTGTTCAAGCAGAATTGCACAGGGCTAACACACCTTAAGATACCGCCCGAGCTGCGTTAGAATACGATGTGCCGTCCACTATTCACGTCCAATCGTGAGAGACCCTTCGGCCCATAAATGGTTTCGTTACGACAATCATTTTACCAACAGCCTTGGTATCGATGGTCAAACAGCTGATGCCCTGGTAACGCCTGCCCACTCGCGTCACGCGTCAATCACTCCATCTCTGGCAATTTGTCTTCATTGATCCGGCATTCCTCACATAACGTGCCGAGAGCACCGTCAGAACGTTCGCCATTGCTATACAGCGCCAGGCTTATTAGCACTGTAAATCATTATCCCTTCTGTTAATACAGCTTGGAAATTTAGGATTGTCTTGACTCCACGCCTGTCCGGTCCAGGCAGCCTCCCACACTGGCCGGGCACACAGATTTTGAGCCTCCAAGCCGACGTTTCTCGCTTCGTTTTCCATATGTCCCATTCAACTGAACCACCTGGCCCCAGAGCCTGTGCAGCACCGAGGATATAATCAGTATCTTTCGATGCTGAGAGGCCCAACTTTGAAGTTCTCAGCAAACATTTAGCCTGGCTCCTCGGCAGGTTGTTCATCGCCGTGTTCGTTCACGAAACCGTTATCCGCCAGATCCCGGCCTGTTGCCAGGATCCCCTCGAACCAGCTTGCGCGGTAAAGCAACATCATATCTGGCGTCTCCGTTTCATCTCAGCGCTGCACAGTCTCTATCCGACCGTCACCTTTCTTCCCCAGCCCACGCCACAAAGTTTCGTTAGCGAACAACGGTGGTGCCCGATCCCCGGCTTGCTTGTCACCATCATAAAGAACAGCAGTGGATGCCGCGGATTTCTGTTAACGATACGCCTTTTTAGCCTCGCCAATTATCTCACGGAAATCCTGATCCATCGCGCAACTGGTGGCGACCTTTTGCTCAGCCGAACGATTTGTTCACATTTTTGGTGCCGGAGAAAATGCAAAACCATTAGAACACAGCGTGGATTTTTATGCGCGTTGCCAGTCTTTAAACAAGCATCTTTGCAGAATGCCGAATACCGTGATCTCATTTTCGTAGCGCGGTGTTGGCCCAGCCATCATGTTATCGGCCGAATGCAAAAGTTAGATGTCCGCCTTCTCCACGCCCGAAACATGTCAATACCCCTGGCAGTCTGGCGTACACCAGAGTATACCGTTTGAAAACCTTCATCTTAATAGAAGTTCTCTTTCCCCGCTCAGCATTGGCTAATCTAACCCTTCACATGGCTGGTTCCCGCGTGCTATTCTTCATTGCCACCGATAGTCGAAAATAGCCTGAAGGTACCGTTATTTGCGTCAGTGCCCAGCCCCGCAGTCAAAGAAGAGTCGCACAAACATTCTGGCAACCGCATGGGCCTCACCAATATACGTATGGCTGTAGGTCTCGGGAGCAGAGGTCGAAATATCTGAGCTGCGGTGAGTCCGCGTCCGGCATTTCGGCCACGCTGCAGCGACCGGCAGTTCCCGGAGGCCCTCGGTGTTTCTAGTAAGGTTTATCATCACTGAATACCTGCGTATAACAGGTTTCGGTCAATCAATGCCTCGAAAGCAGCCATGTATTTTGCGTTCCAAAGAAGGCCGAGATTCTGAGCACTCGCATCCGCACCGAGACCATACGCTTTTCGTCAATACGAACCTTCCATGCGTTCTACCCGCAACTGGTCTTTCTCGTGCTCCATGGCACCCCATTCACCAGCCACCGCTGGCGCATTCACGTCGCCGATATTCCACAGCCAGTGGTCCGTTCAGCCCACCTTGTCCCCTGGGCTTTCATGATTACACGGATCCACAGTCCCCTTGTCTCGGATCAAATGGAGAAAAGTCCTATTCTCCAGCGTGGTCATATCAGGCATAGCCACATCTCTTCATTACAGATAACCACCACGTTGCCGAGCCTGGCCCCGGAGTTTTACTGCCCCACACCACGCCAAAGTGCTGGGTTCATGAGGGTGATTATATGTACCAGATGACTTGGGAGCAGCACCAGCATGCCCCAGCCAGCCACTCAATGTTGTTTTTCAACAAAACTTTCAGTTCAATTACCAGTGCTTCATGTTCATAGCGAAGCCGAACGAGTGATCTGTAAAGTAGCGACACACACCCTGATGGATTACAGTGTATATTGCGCAGCATCAAACAGCTGTTGCTTTCAGGACAGTTTGGTTCCAAACCAAGCAGGGAACCTGATCGTCTTCCTCCCCTCTTCTTTGTCTCTCGATTGGTCCCCGTCTGGGCCTGTCCACGTATGGCTGACCAATGCAGACGTAATCCAGGACTTTCACCAGGCCAACAACACCCGAGCAAGCAACCAACCGGGGTGACGCGGGGCTCCGTGACAGGGACCAAATACTTTGAGGAACAAGAAAAGAGGGGGGGAGGAGGAGATGATCCAGGTTCCCTTCTTTCGGTTTAAACCAAATATCCTGAAAAGTAGTAATAATGACTTTACAGTGTATAATTATACACCTTTCATTGAAATCCATCAGGATATTGTCAACTTCTTTGCAAAAGATCTATCGCTTGTTCAAGCGCAACATAAGGGACATAGGGAAAACATCTGGTGACCTAAAAGTTTTAAGTTGTAGCAGGAAAACTTAATCTACATATCTATTGGTTGGGTAACAACACAGAGTTACTGAACCCCTTATGGTATCTAGTACATATAATCCACCCTCCATCCGAGCTTTTGGTTAAAGTGTTTATAGAAATGCAGGAAAGTTAGACGTAGGGCAATCTAAAAAAATCGGATTATGTATAGTAACCAAAAAGATCTAAACAATATGACCACACTGGAATGGGGATTTTCTCCATTTATTATGAGGGGATTGTGGTGGATCCGTGTCATGCGAAACCGGATAAAGGGGTGGGGTGGTTTTAATGGGACCACTTAAATATGTGGAATACTATGAAGGAAGCATTTCGGATACACCAGTTTATAAGGAAGTATTCTCTGAATGTAGATACATGGAGCCTACAGGAAGATTATTTCACATAATAACATGCAACTATATGATTTACTTATGGAAGGTTTTATTATTCCAGAAACGTGAGTAGATATTTGCAGATGCTAATCCCCTGGTGAATCTCAGCCTTCTTTGGAACAATCAATTTCAAACACATATAAACAGCTTTTATACTCACCTCCTGCTCAGGCCTATTGTTGATGGCAGGGTTCAAGCCACTCCTTACGTATGTAAAAAAAAAGATTAGTTGATAGTATTATTAAACCTTTGGCTAGCACAGGAGGCACATATCTGTAAGTGACTTGGTCCTTTTCTTTGGAAAAACATTACGAAAATTGAATATACCCCGGACATAGTTTTCCTTACAACATAAGATATAAAAGATCTGTATACAGTTATACCCACAGGATATAGGCCTTAATTGGGTGAGAGAATTTATATGGTCATGCCAAGAATGTTGACAATAACAACCACGCTTATTTGACTGAAACACTCTTGGAGATGGTTTTGTAACAACTTTTTTCTTTTTTGAAAACAATTTTTTACCTCAAACCTCCGGAGTAGCAATGGGGTCGCCATGTGGGGTTCGCTCGCCAATGCAGTACTGTCATTACATTGGGAAAAAAGAACTTCTATTTAAGGATGAGGTTTTCAAATAGTATGTCTCCCTGGTATACCAGATACCAGGGATGACATTTTCTGTTTATGGAAAGTTGCAATAGTGAGGAACATCCCTTAACTTTATAGAACTAATGACCAACATGGACAAACTTTACAGTTCACTTTTAACATACAGGAAAGTGAGGATCAATATTTAGACATTCTTCTCACAAAGGATGTTAATAATAACAAAAGACTGAAAAGTAACATAAGCAAGGCAGAAAATCCATTAATATTCTAATAGTTTTTTGCATTTCTCCAGTAGCCATCCCTACTACCAAAAAGATCGGGTTGTAAAAGGTCAGTTAGTGAGGGCCAGCCACGCATGGTTACTGGATGATGATCTGGATTTCCAACATGAATGCAAACAAACTAAAAAAATAAGTGTTCCTTTGGCAAGAGGCTATCCACTTACTTTGGATTGACAACATCATAGTGGAAGTAGTAAATAAACGGAAGTCAGGGCCTACTTTTATTCCCTTCTTAATAACAAAAACTGGGAAGAAGAATTACACTAATTCCAAGTTAGTCAAGCCAACTAGAGATAGAAGTAAGTGACACTCAATTATAATGTGTCTTTTTTGCCACACTTTCAACTTAGGATTTTCGAAAAATTAGAGATCCTGTATAAGTAATTGGGAATGGAATTGAATCATGAGACAGTACTCTTTGTCTACAGCATTAGGTGAAAAACCCAACATAATACATACAGGAGTAGGCTAAAACCTTAAAGCTTTGGAAAGGGCACCAAAAGTTCATTTCTCAGCCGCCTACCCAAAGGAATGTACAAATGTGGTGCCTGGTGCAGAATGCAAAATTTGGCTTAGAGTGGGCAATTTCAGTTCAATGGCATTAAAGATAGGACATATAAACCAAGCAAGCATTGCCAACTTGTGAATCAAAAATCTGTGGTATATGTTGTTTGTGTAGCCAATGCGAAGCTTTCTTGCATAATAAGGGTAGAGCGAGATTCAAGGCACCTGTGAATACACTAACACATTTATGCATATTAGCAGAAGGGATGAACAATGCCCCAGCTAAGCATATTATTAGCAAATACAGGGCATTCCTTCAACTTCCCTTGCCATATACTCCAACAAAGAATGCCAGATCTAAATGTAGTGCCCCTGGCAAATTAGGTGTAGAGATAGATGAATTGATGTGGCAGGTAATGGAACTAGAGTTAATATTTATTACCACTCCGGGCATCAATGACAACCTATCAATAATAATAAATGTAGTATTAAATGGTTATCAGATAACAGATAAACACATATAGGGAAGGATATTCCTTCTACATTTGGATATAAAATTGCGGACCCGGCTCATCAATTATTCCTAACAGAATGCACTCCAATGTAAATTGTATTATTTTATGATTATTGTACAGGAATCATGGTAAAACTAATCAGTATTTTAATGTTTAAATGTGGAAATAATGTTCCAAAATTGTAAAATATTTTGAATAACAATTTAAAAATATACACAAATATTTTTTAGTTTATCATTCATCATTGTTTTTTATAACATTATTTTTAACACATCATATAAGTATGAAGCAAGTTGTATGATTAAATAATCCAGTAACTATAGAGTTTAACATCCTGTGTAAATATTTTTGATGTGAATGGAGTTACTTGCATAAAACAAAAGTATCACTTGTTGTTCTCGTTGTAAATGCTCATAGAGGGGCACTTCCCTATTCCCTTTACCTTTTATTCAAGGCTTATGTTTTGCAATGGATTATACTACTTTAAGGTAACCTTAGTTACAACTAATTACTAAATGTAACTTTTATTTCAATTGGTTCTTATACATATATTTTA